>NC_079511.1:9698762-9822208 GCF_000801105.2 Raphanus sativus | reverse complement strand
GTTTGGATTAATAAAATTTATTTAAATGTTCGCACCAACTTAATTATATACATAATAGTTACTGAATTTTTAATTATTCAACATATATATATTAAATTTTATAATATATAAAGACTACATAATATGTAAAAATAATTACAAACGCAGTTACCTCTTGACCAGATATTACAAACGCAGTTACCTCTTGACCAGATATACATAATATGTAAAAATATATGAAACAAATATCTGGTTCTGGTCGTATGTCCTGTAATCTCTACCAAATTGTATTTTAAATTGTTATCTTTATTAAATAAAAATTGTTATTTTTAATTAATAAAAGGGTCAGATAGTCCAACGATCACCAGAGAGGCAGAGGAGAGTTGAGCCGCAGCCACAGAGAGCTCAAGACAGACCGAGATACAATGACAGAACTCGCTATTCTCGCCCCAAAGAAAACACACGTTGATGTGCGGCTGAAGAGGATGGTTCATATACCTACACCGTATGAAAGCGCAAAGGAAAGCTTAGTATGATAGTGATCATGAAGATGATGTTGCTACCCGGCGAAGTACTTTGCAGTGAGTGAATCGACCAACTTTGGATATTGTTGAAATGCCAAGTTTTGATTATAATGTATAACCTTTTTATATAATAATGTAAATTGAAGTACCGTTCCATTATGTGGCTTATGTTGATCACATGCATCGTCAAAACCAGAAACTAAAGAATGAACGTGTGAGTGGTTCAGGAGAAGAATGAGATATTCAAGAAAGTGGAAGACATTACAGACAATGTAGATCCGAAGGTCTCATCACATGTGTGAGCAAGAAATAAACGTGTCTTGTGACTGCGATTAGTTTTGTGTGCATAGATCTTCGCAAGAAATAGACCCCAAAAAAAAAAACAATCTAATAGATGATTGATTCACATAGTTTATATGCATTTCTTTCTGTTCCCTTTCCTTCAGAAAATGTTTTTTCTTGTGAGCCAGTTTTTGTTTCCCTTCTTGAGCAGTCAACAAACTAAAACAAACTCTCACACGGAGGTGGCCTCACGAGTTACATTTTCATGTTTTCGTTTTTTATGTATCTCTCAGATAAAATCATTACATGTATCATCAACTGAACTCTCGGGTTTTCCTTTTGATGATTTCTTCACCGACCCTTCTCCTCCTATTGATCCTTTTAGTTTCCTCCGTTTCGATGTAGCCTTCCTTGGTGGAGTTGAACCATCAGGAGGAATATGATTAGAAGAACCTTCTGCGTCTTTGCTGCTACCACCACCACCAACTCGAGTTGGCCTGCTTCAATATCAACTCGAGTTCACCCGACTTCTCTGTAAGTGAAAGTGTAACTCGCGTGAAAGGTTTGTAAGTTTTTGTTTGCGTCGACAAAGCTATGAAAAAATTAGTCGTTTTGTTCATTGTCATATAAGCAAAAAAGGAAAGAAAGTTAGGCAATAAATGTTGCGTTTTTTTTTTAAACGCTCACAGACTGACACGTAGAACGGAGCCTTCTCATGCATTCTGGTGAAAACCGTTTAAGGAAAGCCTTAAAAATGCTTCTCCTTTAATATATCGGGGATAGTATGACGAAATTTAAAATGAGCCACAACCGTTTTATGTTTGTAAATAAGTTAAACAATAGTTTTATCCAGTATTTTGAAATCCGACCCGGACCCGCAGTTGAACCGGAAAACCCGGTGACCCAGAATAAATTCGGGTACAAAACCCAAAATTTAAAAACCCGCAAAAACCCGCTCAAACCCACTAAAACCCAAAATCCGGTACCAGTTGAACTATCGGTTGAACCAGTAGAATATTTTTTTAGTTGTATATCAAATGAAAATAAAAATATAAAAAGTTAAGTTAAGTATTCTAAATGTTTATTAAACATAAAATATATACATATCTAAACTATTATTTTATGTTTTAAATATATTTAGAAAGTAGTAACTTTAGTTTTATATTTTTTTATTTTTTTATTTTATTAGCTAATATATTATTATATAATAAAATTAATTCATTTATTAATCTGCGGTTCACCCGCGGTTTACCTGCAGTCGACTCAATGATCCAGTAACCCGGTAAATTTTCTGGTTCAGTGTTCGGGTCAGTTTTCAAAACATTGTTATCCGAAATTTTTATTTGGGCTATTATATAATTTTAAAGATTTATAATTTATATAAAATATTGCTAAACATATAAACTGGCCAATAATATTTTTGATTAAGTCTTATCCCGTGTAGTTACAAAATTTCAATCTCTAATATCAACTTATTAAAATTATTGCAGACTTTAATTTGTGGTATTGATATTAAAAAGTTTATGGAAATTGAATTTGATTATATAAAAACATAACTCATTTAATTAGTTAGCAAGTCCATCTAAATGTTGAAATATGCCCATAAAATCAAAAGACACTAATGCCATTAATGATTTTTTTTGTTTGTTCATGTCCTTAAAGATATTTTTGGAAAATTTAAAACATTTATTAAGGGTATAATTCAGGAATGATCATGTTTTAATGGTATTGACTAGATTTTGATCCGCGCTTTTAAAGTGCGGGTTTATTTTCTTTTATCTTTTTTTAAATTGACAAATATTTAATAAATGTCATATTTTCATATATTTGTTTTTTTATAAAAGACTTAAGCTTTTTATCTTTCTTTATCGTGTTTCATTTTAAATGAGTATAGGCATGATCACAATATCCGGACCCGAAGAACCAATCCAAAACCGATCCAAAAATCAGGATCCTGAACCCGATCAGACCCGGGGTAAATATCCGAATGAATTTTAAATTGCTATATCCGAAGAACCGATCCGAACCCGATCTGAACCGAGAACCAAATGAGTACCCGAAGATACCCGAAATGTGAATATATATCTAAAAATATATGTTATAATTATATTTATAATTATTTTAATATTTTAAATTAATATCATAAGTTAACTATAGTAGTTATTTTTAGTACTTTTGAGTATTTTTGGATAAAATATGATAGTTTGGATAAAAGTTTAAAAAAAAAACTGTATAGAATGGATATTTTTGGTTCTTTTTGGTTACTTTTGAGTAATTTGGATACAAAAATTTAAACCGAATCGGATACTTTGGTTACTCTGAGTATAAATAACCGAACCCGTTTTAGATATTTTGGTTATTTGGTTATTTTTCAGGTTCTTATGCATGAGAACCGAACCCACCCGGACCCGGAAAGATCCGACTCGAACCCGATCCGAAAAAAAAATAAAAATTGAATCTGATTTGTTAATCGGCCCAAATGACCCAAAAGAGATGATGTGAGCAATGTGCTGGATTTTTAAAAAAGTGACCCAATATAGATGTGTTATTAATATTACTTGATTGCCCTTAATGAAATATGCAATGTTATGAAAGAAATGGTATTTTTAGTAAAAAAGCCAATAGGATCATGCTTTAATAGTATAGATTCAATTTTATCAGTGAAAAGATGAGTTTAAATAGGTTGGACAGTATGGTCATTGCTCAGCCCTAAAACTTAAAAAACAAAAGTTAAATCAGTTGGGGGAGTTGACAAAAAAATTTTATTGGGGCCTCTTCTTTCTTGCCCACAACTTGTTATTTTGGCCTTCACCTCTCTCGCAAACTCGAGCAGTGCATTCTACGACTATGAAAAATCAAACAAACCACAAAGTCAATCAATAATCAAATCATTTCGAATGGGTTCATCTTTCATGGCACCACAATCCCAAACTCGAGCAGTGCATTCTACGACTATTAATGTTTGGTTATTCACTAATTACATTTGTATTCTTTAAACCTTAAAATGGGTTCATCTTTCATGGCACCACAATCCCAATCTCTCACACTCCTAAACTTTTCAATAATTATAAGAATATTAATAACCTTATTTTTTTGAGAATATATATATACAAAATCTTACTAAAATTTGTAAATATTTTTTAAACTAATGCATTGATTAATTTTATAATTAGTAGTATAATATTGAAGTTAGTGTTAAATAAAACATTACTAGAAAATAAAAAATAAAATTATATGCTAATTTTATAAATTTATAATTATAGTATATTATATTAAAATAGAAGTACTATATGAATTAAATATAAAATATACTAAATTGTTAAACTAACATATCTTTAAAAATGACTTCATTTAAATAAATAAATAAAATATCTTTCACCGTTTAAAAAATTAAAATTTGTAAATTGCATAATATTTTGATATAAAAATAAAATAGTTAACAAGTTTTTATACAAAAATAAAATAGTTAACATATGTTAAACTGAAGGAAATTTTATATTTATTATTTAATATGATAAAATATAAATTTGTTGTACACTCGAAAATATATTAGTACGTAATAATAGTTAATATCCAAGAGAGAAATTAAAATAATCATTATATATTAATAATATGAAAAAAAAAACCTAACTAAAATTTATTTTTTAAAGTTATGATAATATCAAAGTTATTATATAAATGAAAAGTTATCCGCACGAATGTGTGGATAAATGTTTAGTTTAGAATATTAAAATCAGCGATACTTTTATAAATAAAAGTCGTTAAAATATTTAATCATCATGTAGCTGATATTTTAGCTTAGGAAAGTTGAATGTGTGAATCGAACTATGTTGTAAAATGGAATGATGTTATATAATGAAATGTCAGAAGGTTGACAAACAGAAAACTTGATTCATTAAAGTTGTTATAGGAAAAAAGTGCTAAACTAATCCAGCAAATGTTTCTTTTGGGTGGTAGTGGGGTTGGTGGTTTTATGAGAAAATGTGGTTGGCTATTTGCTAATGTCAGAGCGGCTGAAAAAACGACCAAGAAGGTTGGTTAGAACGTCACATTCACAATTCGTACAGCCAAAGTTCAAATCAAGAAGTCAAACCGGGTTTAATTCCCGGTCCAATTCACAAAGTAGACGTTGAAAAAAAAAACAGAATTTGCTTTGAACCAAAACAAACACTAAACCAAAACGGGGAAAAGGAAAGTGTATGTGTATTCCCTCAATTGCGCGTCACGTGTCTTTGAGGTCTCATCACACTGTCCGTAACGTAGCCGCCTGACGAAACTCGTGTTCTTTTCTTCTTCTACTTTTCTTACAATCAAGTCTTTGATTCTTTTAGACCGGAGCTTCAAAGACTTCTTGGTCTCAGTTTGAACGCTTTTCCATTTCTATGTTTGAGTTCGCCTTATTATCGACCCGATCTCTTCGCTGATCGTTCCAATACAATTTTTATTTATTTCGAAGGTGAGTTCATATTTCTTTAATCTCTTAAATTTCTGAGTTAATGTAGATTGGAGTAATTTATAAGACCAAAGGTCAGAATGTTAATTAGTTGTCTTTGATTTTTTTATTTTTTATTTTTTAACTGAATTGGATGTTTCTCTGTCTCTAATTCGATGGGTAATTTGATCAGAAACTGTTCTTGTGTTTCTTGATTGGTATCTGATTAGCATCGTATTAAAGCTTAAGTATAGCTAAAATCAAGCTTTATTCTATGCATTAATTCTTGTGCATCTCCGTATTTGTGGCCAATGTATAATAAATTTGTAAGTGACAAAAAAGTATAATAAATTTGCAGTATGAATTCCCAGCAAGATATGAGTTATGATGCCAAAAATTCACCTCCAAGTGGATTTGAGAAAACTTTGCCACCAGAAGAGTTTCTAAACAAGGTATGATGATAATATAAAGAGCAATTGCTTCCTGTTTTTTTTTTGATGATTGTAATTTGATATGTGTGTATCAATGATTCGATACTACATTGCCTGAATATTGTGTCTTTGTAATACTTTATTGTCACAATTATAGATAAATGAAGTGAGGACATTACTAGGGCCATTGACTGAGAAGTCATCTGAGTATTGTTCAAATGCTGCCATTGCCCGGTACCTAGCTGCGCGTAACGGCCATGTCAAGAAAGCAACTAAAATGCTCAAAGAAACCTTGAAATGGAGGACTCAATACAAACCCGAGGAGATTCGATGGGTATGTATTCTCAAATCTGAAAACATCATCATGCCATGAACCACAAAATTAAGGTTTCTAATTTTTTTTTAAATATGTGAAACTATAGGAAGAGATTTCACGGGAAGCCGAGACCGGGAAGATATACCGAGCTGATTGTACCGACAAGTATGGAAGACCGGTTTTGGTTATGAGACCAAGTTCTCAGGTTTGGCTTTCTTTTTAAATTCTTTAGCCTCATTTCCTTCCAAAATTTTCTTTTACTTGTAATATCCGTTTTTGTTTTTTATTACAGAATACAAAATCTCCTAATGGGCAGATTAGATTCTTGGTATACTGCATGGAGAACGCAATCTTGAACCTACCGGAACACCAAGAACAAATGGTTTGGCTAATAGATTTTCACGGTTTCAACATGTCGCATATATCAGTCAAAGTATCTCGAGAAACCGCTCATGTGTTACAAGAACATTACCCTGAACGCTTAGGCTTGGCCGTCCTATACAATCCGCCTAAGATTTTCGAACCCTTTTGGAAGGTATAGTTTCAAAAAAATCTCATGCAAGTTTTTTTTATATACCATGGAATTAATTATTATTGACATAAAGATGATATTAATTTGTATGAATCTGCAAGATGGTGAAACCGTTTCTAGACCCAAAGACACGCAACAAGGTGAAATTCGTCTACTCAGATGATAACGTAAGCAAGAAGACTCTGGAGGATATCTTCGATATGGAGCAACTCGAGGTTGCGTTTGGTGGGAACAACAGTGACTCGAGTTTCAACTTTGAGAAATATGCGGAGAGAATGAGAGAGGATGATTTGAAGTTCTTTGGAAACACCATAGTGTCGTCAACCTCAGCTCGTTTGACAGGCTCGGATTCTGAAGTTTCAGACTCTGAAATAAAGCACTTGGAGGACAAAGCAGATGCGAAGATCAAGAACGGAGCCTCTTTAGATACAACAAGAACCTAAACTTGAAGCCGAGAATAGAAGAAACTTCTGGTTACTAAAAATCAAACTGCAGCTTCTTAAATGTTTCACACGGTATAATGTTTATGTTCTTTAAGATATTGTCAACAGTTATTTCTTATCCAAGTTGGCGTTTACATTAAATTCAGAATTATATCACAACCAATCAACCATCATCCAGCACCTCAAGCTTAAATATCAAGAATTTTGAGGGCCCCTGGGCCAAATTTTTTAGCATTCTTTTAGCGTAAATTTAGTTTTTAAAAAATTAACATAACACAATCCTAATCTATTTATGAGAATTTTAATAAATCAAATCCTAAAAATATCAAAATAAATTTTAGTTACAGAAAATGTATATAAACGTTTTTTGTTAAACTAATTTCATTTAAAACAAAAAAAATTAACCAAAATGAAAAAAAAAAGTTGGGCCATTATTTCTCGTGGGCCCTCGGGTAATGCCCTGTTTGTCCCTCGTCTACTTCTACTACATGCAATCCTTTTTTTTTGTTTTTCTTTTACAAGAGAGAAGATTCTTTTTCTTTTTGTAAACTAAGAGAGAAGATTCTTCTTATTTGAACACATAATAAAACCGATTAGAAACAAATGTAAAAACGCATTGATTGGTAATCCAAATAATATTATGCTGAAACAAGAATCCAAGTTTTTTTTGGAGTCTAGAAAAAATCTCGGCCTAAAAATGGAAGAATCTGCTAAAATGTTACCAGGGACCTTACCTAGTCAATGAGATTCCTTACTTGACTGACATCAAATCTATGTAATATTTTTTCTTCAGATGAAGAATAAAAAGGCTTATGTGCAAATATCGAAGCATGAAGTAAAAAAAAAACAGTTTAATTAGTATTCATTATTGGCGGTATATTGCTTATCATTGTCATCTGTATATTGTTAACTTAACCTATGTTGATATACAACTATTTTCCAAATTAACGCAAATACGATTTGTGTACTCTCTGTATAGTATTACATTTGACATACTTGTTAATTATTGGTGTTTTAGGTTTTAAATGTAAAAGTAGGTCAGATAGTTAGAATATAATTGGTATAACACAAATAATATGCAAAGCACCATAGTCTAGTCTTAACTCTTAAATTAAGTTTTAGAGCAAAGCTTAAGATGATTGACAAGGTTAATCATGGCCAATAATGCCCAATCCTTTTAGACATAATAATAATAACCATATACAATCATACGGATATAAATATATATTTGTCGAGGTGACCTACACGGCGGCGGAAACTCTGTCTCCTTTGCCGGATCCGGTGGCGACGGTAGACCTAACCAAGCCCTTCTCTTTCCTCTCGTCCACCGTAATCTGCTGTTGCCTGCACTCTAAACTACAAAACGCCCTATCTCCTCTGCTTAAAAATTAACAACCAAATTTAAATCATCAAAGCCATGAAACTAAGCTTACTTCATGTTTACTCACGTAAATATGTAAAAAAGAAACGTATACCTATACATATAGATGTCTCGGCCGGGAACAAGATGACGTTTACAGAGAGAGCAAGACCTCAGAAAATCTCCGACGTGAGTGGAGTAATCTTCTGAGTGTCTCCTCGGTGTACCTACCATCGCTAAGAGACGTTGATCTAACAAGCCATGATTAACCTGGCGATGTTCATCAATGGCCACGAGCTTACTTTTCCTCGGACTCAACATCTGAACCTGATGATGATCGGACGGCTCTTCTGGTTCACTAGGTAAGTTCAAGTCGAATTTTATCTCCGACAGACTCGTGGTTCTCTTTATCTCTTGTCTCTGTCTCTTCCCTAACAACATCGTGTTCGTGTTTTTCAGTTTCTGGTTCCTGTCTTTTTAGGGTTTATGCTCTGAGTGAACAGAGCAAAAGCGAAAGAGAAGAAAATGTGAGAAGTGAGAAAGAAAAGAGACAGGGAAGATAAAAGAAGAGCCATAAACTGAGGAGTGAATCTTAACCGTTGATTTGTTCCGATCTGGTTCTATTTTCACATCGTGTTAACGACACGTCATGATTCGGATTCTCGATGTTTTATTCGTTATTTAATTGCTTTCTTGTCGTGTTTCACAAATTATTTTGTCTTTCTTTCTTTTTCTCAATTATTTTGTCGAATTTCTATTATAATTTCGGGAAAAAAAGTAGACAATGTTGTTTTCTAGCTCCTATTGTCTGGGCTAAATGGGTCCACTTCTCGTGACCGATATGTCTCTTTGCAATAGTGAACGGCCCTCCAACAGTTTCACCACTTCCCAAATCAATTGACCTATTTATATTTCAATATTTCAAAATTTATTATGATCAAAGAAAGTTTATATTTGAATTTGATGTGAAGATCAATTTGTAGCCTCTTGTTTTCGTTTTACTATACAAGAGTATGCACAAAAACCGAGAACTAATAAGCTTCCTGTTGATTGGTGCATTGGGGGGGGGGACCTGTTTAAAGTACAAACAGAGTGGCACATTGTACAAAAATGGTCGGTCTGAACATCCTACGTTTCGTACCACCCTTTTTATTTTAATATGTTCGAGAAGAGATTTGAGTATCTTTTTACAGACGGTTTTATAATGTTATTGCACGGTGGTGATGTACTCTTTGTGTTAAATCTGGGATCGCAAAACATAGCATGTGTTCATCGGATTGTCTAACCAACGCCTAGATGCCTAATCCATTATTAAAAAAAATACATGTCCTAATCGCGTATACCAAATGGCGAATGTACTGTGGTTTGTGGACCACCTTTTCCTCCACAAGTGGCCTTCAACTTCTGGTTCACACATAACTTTGTAAGGAGACGGTCTTTTTGTATCATACTACAGTATTATTTTGTCAATGTTCGAATCTTTAAAACAAAATTTTTTGTCAGTTTTCCACCAAAAATCCGCTGTTAATGTTTGGGTTGTACTAGCCTATATCAAAAGTTTTTAATTATTTTGTGTATTAGTTTTTTTTTTTTGAAACACTTTTTTTTTGAAACACCATTTTTTGTGTATTAGTTAATTAATGTTAAAAAGAAAAAAACAAGTTAAACAAATCATGATTTATTGATATAGAAGTTACAAAAGAATGTACAAAAATGATCTGTGATCTGAGCAACCATCAGCGCAAACCTCTCTCAACAACTCAACCATGTGAAAGATATTATAATTCATTCAGTACTCACGGGTGCAATAGGAATTACAGTTGATTTTCCCACCGACACCATGGAGTATTTGATTCCAGTATGTTGAAAGTAAAATATAATATGACTATATTTTGCAAACTCTTTAAGCAAAACAAATGAAAGCTCTAAAGATAAAGGCCTCATAGGTCAACTAAATCCTTGACATCTGTGTCACACATAGCTATAAGGGGATAACATCGAAGGTACTGACTAGTGACTACTCAACTCAGTCTATAAAACATACAACACTTGTACTTTTTGCTTCATCATCAAGATTCTTCCCGTTTCAGACCTCATCGGAGAGTTTGGGACAGCAAGAATTAACGGCTTCAGCCACCGTCAGAAATATTTTGTCGTATCCCAACATGTCTACGAAGTTAGAAACGTATAGCTTATCTATTACCAACGGTCCTGGATTCGCTAGAACCAACTGTATTTCCACAAAAAAAGAAATCAATTATAAAACTCTTTCGTAATCTTTGCGGTTTAGCTATATGGTTTTATGATGTGTACCTGAATGTCTCTCTTCTGGAGAGATTTGTATAAATCTTCTAATGCGTGAATACCACTAGTATCGATGTCTGTGACAGCTGAAGAACGTACAATAGAACATCATTTAATTGGCTGTAAATCATGTGCTCATCACGCTCTTAGTTAGTGATCTATATGTAAAGAAATATACATTCTGTATAAGATAAAAAGTAGAGTTGGTTACGTGACATTTCGATGATCAGAAACTGGATATTAGGCAAGCTAACTGCTTTCACTTTCTCTTCTTCATCTATCAACCACCTTTGAATCCTGTATATTTCAAGAACAAAACAATAAGGTTGTTGAAAATGATTCTTGCTAACCAAGTAACCGTAGACACAAAGGTTTGTGCATGATTCAGTCTCCTACCTTTCTCTAACGTAATTGGAATTGGAGAAGTAAATAGCGGAGTCAACACGAATTATCATAGCTCCGGGAACCCTAGTCGCTTCAGGATACTGATGGATATTCCGGTAAACCGAAGTCCTCGGAATCTTTCCAAGAATAGCCGTCCTAGGTCTTGTAACTTGCAAGAGTATCTTAGCAAAAGATATGCCCACCTAAAACATATCCACACACACACACACACGATCAGCTAAGGAAACTACAACACGTTATATTAATCCACATGTATAGTTTTTCCTTATGACGTACGGCAATGAGAAGACCAATCTCGACAGATGCAAAGATGACACCAAAGAAAGCTCCCATGCAAGCAACAAAATCTAGCTTATCAATCTTGAAAATCAAAATGGCGGCGTTAACGTCTATCAAAGGAATCACGGCGTTGATGATGATCGCAGCAAGAATAGCGTTGGGTGTGTATTTGAAAAGAGGAGTGAGGAAGAGAAGCGTTAAGAGGACGACCATTGACATTATGATGTTGGAAACTGCTGTTTGACATCCTGCCACGAAGTTCACAGCTGATCTTGAGAACGAACCGGTGGCTACATAGCAAGAAGTCATCGAACCGATCACGTTCATGGCTCCTAATGCTACCATCTCTTTGTTTCCGTCGATTTGGTAGTCTTTCTTTGCTGCAAATGATCTTCCGATCGCTACAGCTTCCTGTTTTTTTTTTAAGAAGTAAGTTTTTTTGTTCGGACCAATCATAATGAAGATTTGTCTTTGCTTCTAAGTTTACTAGTTTCTCTGTTTCCAAATGTAGGACGTTTAATAGAGTTTTCGATATTTAATATGTAAAATGTTTTATTCAAAATTGTATAGCCAATGATATTTTCATAATCTATTTTATAATTGACAAATTTTTTTTTTAATATTATAATATTTTTAATTTAATAATAATATATATTTTTAATTTAGTAATATTTTATCAGTAAAGTAAACTTTAGAATTTTATAGGTAAATTTTTTTTTAACATTATAATAGTTGTGTATTTATTTAAAACATTATATACTTTGGAACAGAAGGAGTATAATACATACAGTTAAGGCAATCATGCCCGAGACAACGCCAATGCGGATGCCTTTAAGTAGGTAATCACCGGAGAAGTATATTAGACGCAACGAAGAAGGGTTTATGCCTTTATCGAGATGGTTCACCTATATAAGAAAAATCAAATTACAACAACAGAAAGTATAATAACTTGTAGAACAAGACATCTGTATATATGGTTATTTGCTTACTATTTTAACACCTTTCTTGTCGGCTCGGGTTATATAAACAAAGAAGGTTGAAATAATAACTGATAGCAACGGCGCTACGGCCGGAATCCAAAACAGTTTCTTGTTCTTCTTCCCCTGTTTGTATAAAGAGATCAGATCAGAACAAGAAAACATAAATCAAAGAGAGACAACGATGGATGGTTTGAAGACTTACAATGAACTTACAGACGAGGAGGAAGATCAAAAACGATATACTAATGAGTATAGTCTGCCAGTTCCACTGGAAGCAATGATACCAAACGTATGAGGATATAGTGAAAAAGAAAGAAACTGAGCTGAAGAAAGAGTTATGAGTTATTACTCCGTGATGGGCTGAGCTGAAGACGGATTGAAGAACAGCGAAGATACTTGTTTTCTGGGTGAACTTCTTGATTCCAAGGAACCCTTTCAGTTGTTGAAGAGCTATGGTTATGGCTGCTCCGCCCATGAACCCAACCACCGCGGCGTGGGATAAGAAATCAATCAAGAAACCTAATCTGAAAAAATTGAAAAATTATCTTACTCACGGTCGATCCTGAGACTCAAAAGGTTATAAACATTTTAAAGTAAAATCTAATTAAAATTTATTTTAAAGACAAATATTTCATTAGGCTTTGCATATGACTTGGACCTAGATCAGGAAAAACCTATCTAAGCCAAGTATACATAACTTTGATGTGAATGTGATGTGAGGTTAGTAAGTTACCTAAAGAATCCGAGTGTTACTTGAGTGACACCAGCGAAGAACGTGGCAGTGAAGGCTAGGCGGAGATATTCGTTAGGGTTTGTGGTCGGGTCGATCTCAGCACGAAGCAGAGTGCCTAAAAGGAGTGAGACCACTGCGACGGGTCCGATCGCTATATCCCTTGAGCTTCCCATAAATGCGTACACCAACGGAGGAACAAAGCTTGAATCTATTACATAGTTTGAAGAAGAAAACAACACCAAACAATTAGTAGGTCAATAAACAATCCAGCACATCTTTTATTTATGCTCTTGTTTTAAAGTTTACAATTTATAGTAAATTTGATTAAAAGCAATAAAAATCATCTATACTACTCACTCCCTTTCAAAATAGATAATGTTTTATGAAGTTTTTGATGTTTCAAAATAGTTGATGTTTTCATATATCAATGTACTTTTAACTTTATCAAAATTGTGTAACCAATAATATTTTGTAATCTGTTTTGTGATTGGTTGAATAATTTTTAAGTTATATTTTAATGATATTTTTTATATAAAATATAAGCTTCTTAATAATTGTGCACAATCCTAAAACTTTATGTATTTTGAATCAGGGAAAGTATTATTTATGAAATTATTTTGCTGATATGTCATTTCCTACATGATTTTAGATTTTTTTTAAACACTTTTTTAAAAGAATACCTACATGATTTTAGATAAATTTGTTTATTTGTTATGTTTTATTTATTTTGTTCCTACTTGTTTTTTCTTTGTGTGTTTCAATATTATTTTGGTAATTTAATACTAAATGTTTCTGGTCTAAAAATATAAAGTAGATTAAGAGAGACAAAAAAATCACCTCTCACTTTACTTCATTGTGTGAAATATTTGATATGTAACTATTCTTTCTGGTCTCATAGTTTTATATCTTTAATTTGTATTAAGAACATTTAGACCGAGATAAAAATCAAAGATCAAAGAAAATTAAAATGATTAAAAATTAAAAAATAAATTATCATGATGTTTAAATCATACTCTCTCGCTTTCATATTATTAGTAGTTTCAGAAAAATTTGTTTGTTTCAAAATATAAATTGTTTTTTCTATTTTATGTAATTTATATTTTTACTGGATATAGTGCGATCAATCAAATAATATAGACATAATTTATGATTAGTTTAACTATAAATAATTTATATCTTAAGTGTTATTTTAAAAATAAATAATATTTTTTTAATATTTGTGTATTCAACTAAAACTATTTACATAAAAAAAACAGAGAAAGTAATACATATATTAATAACTATTAGTAAGATGACTAAGTCCCTATGGCAAAACATCTAGTAAAACAGTAGTTACTTCTAAATAAAAGATACAACGCAATATACAATAATCTTAGCTTAATTATGAGCATGAAATGAGATTGAGGCTGATTTAACTTACATAGACCATACTTAGGGTCGAGACCTGCGAGCTTTGCATATCCAATATCCTGAAACAAATAATAAAGACGCATATTTATACATATGAGAATGAGATTCTTGTGAGACAAAAATAATCAATGCTTATTTACCTGAGGAATGCACAGACTGGCTATGGTTAAACCGGCAATAAGATCTCCACGAAACATCTTGAGATTGTACTTTCGTCCCCATTCGAAAACCGGGAAGACAGACTGGAGCCCGAGCATGAGCTTCTTGGACAGTGACTGGTCCTTGAAATCCCTAAGAGGATCATCGTGGAAGAAGGTTTCTTTGAAAGTGTACATGAACTCATTGAACAGGTTTTGCTTCGGAGGAACTTCAACTTTATGGACAAACGGTGTGTTTGTCTGCCTCGGGGAAGACATATCCACCGCCGAAGGCTCTCCTTCACCGTCCATAGGGTGAGCTCTACCCGACGTTGCTATGTGTGTTTTGTAGCAAACGCTTAAAAACCTATTTATAGAAATATTGAGATATTTTTCCAAAAACAAAATATCAAACCTATAATATTTTTTTTCACCCGCATAATTTTTCAACGCAAATAGCATTAATTAAGAAAAAAAGAGAATAAATAATTCAAAAAGTTCTAAGTGGTTCTAGTTGCCAAAAAGCAACAAGCGCATTGCCATTGTAACTTTTACTACACGTCATAGACCCGGCAATTATCAAATTTGAAAAATGATTATGCTGTATACGTCTTTCATAGAATCACTTTAGACTAATAATTATTGGCTGATTATATCAACACGAACGTACGGTGATTAAATTTTTTTTTTTAGAACATAGTGTCGCATATCCACGTATATATTAAAATTATAAACGCCTGCTACATCAGAAAGGAGAGAGGAGAATTAGATCTTCTCATTCTTTTATGAAAAAGAAGGGGACCACAAAATCTCGTGACTAAATATAATGTATGCCTACGAATATAGTGATTTTTTTTGGGCAAAACCTACGAATATAGTGATAAATAAAACAGGAGGAGCAAAACCATTGATAGTGGAAGGTGAAAGCATTGCATATACCTGGAAAAATGAATACCTTTTTTCTTTCCTCCAAAGTTCTTCAATGAAGAAAATTTCTTCTAAGTCGAAATATTTGAAAAAAAAAAATTGTGGAAACGCCAGACTATTGTAGAAAATGTCTGTTAGTTATGTTTACCAATCTAAGAAAATAAAAGCAGAGGAACTTAGATGCTGTACAGGTTCACAGAACAAGCTGATCACCTCTCTAATTAGTATAAATGAGAAACCCAAATTTAAGAATAGAGGAAAATTACGATACAAGTTACAGCATACAGAACCCAAAAAGAAACAGCTTCTAATGCTGTTATAGATCCGAAATTTACGAATAGGACACTAGGCATTTCGTTGTTGGTGATGCAACTGAAATAAATAGAAAGTCAAAAAAGCTAAGCGAGAAGGTTGGAGATTAACTTTCAGTTTATGTGTTCATCTAATGACTCACGTTGGTTGACGGGCAGCCGCATAGATTAGCATTTCATATATTATATCATCGTTGTTCCATAGTGCCTTATTTTTAAAAGATAAAAATGGTAAGTTCACGAATAATATTATTCACTGCAATAGAACAAAAGGGGAAAACATTTGGCCTTGGCTACATTACAAATCACAATTAAGGAATGTCAAGAACCTATTAGACTGGAAGAATCATTACAATTTAAAGCTTTAAATTATAGCAGTCCAATAGTTAATACATACTTAGGTGTATGCTTGTTCTTACAATTATACCAATTTGTTTTTGTTTTGTTACTATCAAAAGTAACAATGACAAACAAAAAGCTTCTAAAGATGGAAACTATTTAATATTATAAATCGCTAATACAAATTATAATACTAAGATTTGATGTTGCACTATAACAGTGATGAAATAAACATGGTTGTGTTGTTGACGACGTACCTCGCTAATAAGCGACGCATTCAAATTTCATAAGACGATATTAATCCCCAATCGATTTTAAGGACCGAACCAATCCTTCAAAATGATTCGGCATTTCTAAAAAGAAAAAGAGCAAGGTGGAAAAGAAAAACTACTAATTGGCAAAATAACTCCAACATAGTGCATCAATAACGTACGAAGAACAAGCCTCCTCCATCGAATTTCATATTCGTCCAAAACAAATGAAATAAAGAAAAGAAAAACAAGCATAGGATCTTACTACGTCAATTTGTCCATTTGATAAAGTTGAGCAATATTTTATTTGTAAGGACGTATTTAACAAAAGGAGGCCTAAAGAAGAAGGAAAATGCAAGGAGCTGCTGAAAAACTGCTAAAGAGTGCATGGTGTTGATCTGAGTCGGACAGTTTTTTCTCTCACCAAACTATTAAATTTCTGTCTCAGTGAATAAAATTTTCTCCTGGTCCAATTTCAAATGAAAGCAAGACATGGGTTGGGCCTTAAGATTCATTCTATAGTTTTCGGCCTAATTTGGTGACCAAACTATTAAATTT
The DNA here is from genome assembly GCF_000801105.2 of Raphanus sativus. Lineage (NCBI taxonomy): Eukaryota > Viridiplantae > Streptophyta > Magnoliopsida > Brassicales > Brassicaceae > Raphanus > Raphanus sativus. Next base: position 9,805,275 of record NC_079511.1, on the reverse strand, counting down.
GGGTCTCAGTGAATGAAATCTTCTCCTGGTCCAATTTCAAATGAAAGCAAGACATGGGTTGGTGGGCCTTCAGATTATTCTATAGTTTTCACAAATTTGTTTTCGGCCTAATTTGGTTGGTAGATAAGAACTATCAAACCGAATAACCCAAACCAAATCTAAGAATTGTTTTCTAACTCGGATAGATTTTTCAAGAACCGATCGGTTCGGGTGGTTTAACCCGAAATCCCAGCTTCCCGGGACAGTCAATACGCTGTCGTTTTTGTTCGCGGAGTCTACGAAAGTAAAAGAGATCAAAATCGTTCGTGTGTGTCGGGGAAAAAGATAAGAAAGAATGGGAGCAGCAGAAGATGGAGAGATTCGCCAAGGCAGCGATCAAACTACGCAAGTCGCAATTTCGAGAGATCAGTTTCTCGCCTGGAAGCGCCAAAAGGTATTTATATCATCTCCTCCCTGGACTGGATTCGATTCTCCTCTGAATAATTTATAGGAAACGAAGAACCCTAGATTTTTCTATCGAATTTGAGGATTCGGACATCGTTTTGAAACATGGGTTTAGTCCTGTCTTATTGAAAAATTGATTTTGTCTCGTGGGGGTCATTGTTTGTTTTTTTTTGTTTTTCTTGTATTGATCAATTTGATTTTAAGAAACAATAATATATCTGACTTTGCTGCTGCGTTTCTCTGGGTAAGGACGCTGAACTATCAGCAAAACAAGCTGAAGCAGCTAGGAAACGTGAACAAGACATAGCAGCAGGCCGTGTCCCGATGAATGGCCGAGAGCTTTTCTTGCACCAGCCTTGGGTTTTTGACGACACCCACCTTTAGTATTCTTCTTACTCAGGTACACCATTAGAGATACTCATTGGTGGGTTCACTAATATTTCTAAACTAAATTATATGTTACTATATTGTCTCTGACGACGTCTATTTTTTGTGTTGCAGGTGATTCAGACAAAGATCAATTGGAGATCAGTGACCCAACTCTGTTTTTTTTTTTTTTCATTCTGTTCTTGTACTTATTTTTCCATTTTTGTTTCAATTAGACTGTTATACTTTTTTGGAGATTTTGATCATATTTGCATTTATGGTTGTTAACAAAGTCCCAACGATCCTTGACGAAGTTAGATGTATACATTAAAATTTGACTCAAATATGAACAATACTAAACTTGATTTTGTTTCATTGTGATACGATGCCTCAAAAATAAAGGATAGATGTCACTAATGTAAACCATGTATTCATCCAAGTATTTTTTTGAGGAAACAAGAAGAAAGCTTCGTAAATCTTCCAAACGATAAATTTGAGAGGCCTAAAAATGATTATATCAGACTTATCAGTAACATTAACGTTTTGGCCAATGCCAGCATGGCGGTATGGGACCCAACGTAGAGGAGATGATGCCTGGTTAACAAAGTGAAATCCAGGCAATGAGAGAAGCTGAAGGCATAACAAGCTAGCGTTAAGTCGTCGAGGACTATGAAACAAGGGTTCCCCAGCTTAATAGCCAATAATGTCCAAAGATGAGTATGATCGATCATGAACCAAGCATAATGAAACATTGGTGTCTTCAAATTTTTTTGAAAAATTACATTGACAATAACTTTTTTAAAAAAATTTAGACTCCCAAATTTACCGTATAAAAGTTTTACAGTTCCTTAAATCCGAAGACCGGCCCTGAATATGAGAAGTTGACGAGAAACACAAATAGTGTTACTTGTATACCATTTTATCAATAAAATACCCTACTTTAAAAACTTCTTAAATAACGTAAGATTAGTAGAAGTCCCCCACCTTAATATAACACTAGAGTTTGACCCGCTCTTAGAAAGGGCGAGTATATTTTGTGTTCTAATTTTTTTTAAATATTTAATTTTCATACTTATGTTTTCTTTTATAATCATATTTGTGTTTTACTTTATAATCATATTTGTGTATAAACATTAATCAACATATATTTTATAAAATAATAACAATTTAAAAGTTGATCATGCTTACATTCATTTCTTCGTAATCATATACATGTTTCTTTGTAACATTTTTTGTATTTTTTTTATATGTTTTTGAGATTTAATTTATATGTTTGTGTATAATATTTTTAAAAGTTATTAGTAAGAAATTTTGATAATTTTATTGAATTATTGAAGTTGCAAAACTATACACTTGTACTATAGTTATTTCACATATTAATTTTGTACTTTATTCCTAAACGGTGATTAGTATTTTTTAAAAAACTATGCAACTGAAGTGGTGGTTTCATCCACAATACTATATATTTTGATGCAGTTAGTGTTTTTTAAATATGTATATATTATGTAGATATATACGTGGGATGCAATTACAAAGAAAGGCAATATTTTAAATATCTAAAATGGATTCCATGTAAACTTTGGTAGTTCATATATGGTAACTATTAAATGTAATTATTTGCGGAATCCTTTCCTTAATTGGTTGTCTACTTTTAAGGAAACTTTTGTTAAAATTAAAGAGTGTTAATTGCATAACAAATTAACTACTGTTTTCGATCAAACTTAAAAAAACATCTTTAACTTAAAAAAAAAAAAATATTCCAGTGGCATGAAATGGTAATTTTTGAGAAAAAAATCAGGGTTAAATACTAAATGTAATTCAGTTTTAATAGTTTAGACTAGCTTTTGATCCGCGCGCCCGCGCGGGTATTTGTTCTTCGTAATCATATATTTTAACTTTTCAAAATTTGAAAAATTTAATTGTTTATACTAATTGTTTTGTAGATTAATAAGTTTTCCGAATTTCACTGTTGTGTCTGTTCAATGTGATTAGCCTTCATTTATAAACTATGAGATTGTGTTTTTCTTTTATTGTTAATTTATTTAGTTTATTTGATAAATTTAACAGTAAAGTATTAAAGGTTCAATTATACTTGTGGGTTTTATTAAATCATAATATAAATATTTTGTTTAAAAGTTAAATATAAAGTTCAATTTTTTTTTTTGATATTTTTGAAAACAAATACATTATTTAGACAAACCAAAAAAAAATTAACTAAGTTACAAAATAAATTTTAAAAATAAAAAGAGATTGAATGTAAAAAAAAGATTTTTTAAATATTAATTTAGCAAACCTTATGTTTTTCCTTTTTAATTGGGCCAATTTTGTATGAAAAAGGTTCATGGACTGTTTACAAACATTGAAGCCCATATATTATTTTTACAAAACTTCATGACCGAATAAATATTCAAACCCAAATTACTATATGCCATTATTTTTTTCGGGTAACCTAACGATAAAACCGTCGTTACTTTTTCTCGATAACTTCAAGCGACGACTGAGTTTTAGATGTCCTGATCTCAATTTATTATAATCGATTGTAAGATTTTGTAAATCTTGCTTGAGAAGAGTAAATCGATGGTAGAATATCAGAGATCAAATCAATTTAACATCATTGTGTTTAGATCAAAAATAAAAGTAGAGTAATTAATGTATATTTGTAAATTCTAATTTCATAGATAAAATATACAGTTAACAAAATATAAATGATTACTAATTGGACTTTTTAATTTACGGTGATATATGATGTTATGTTTAAATGCGTAAAATTAAGAAAAGTAATTGTTTTACTTTTATTTCCATTTTTATTGTTTGAGCCACAAAATATTCAAATGCATAAGATTAAGGAAATGAGTAGTGGTCAAGTAATTATTTTAGTTTTATTATCTTTTATTTAGAAAGCAATAGGGGGATGTCGGTATATGCGTGAAGCTATTGTCAACCGTTTATTTACTTTGCTTGTTAGGAGAAAATGTATCTTATTAATCGATGGCACAAATAAAAGTATCTTATTAATTTTATAGTTTGTTTTCAATAATTAGATTTCATACCCCATAATCAAATTCTCGCATAATGCTCATAAATAATACACTTTATAATCGATCTCTTTTAATAATGAATAATTTTCAAGTGAATCAAATAATGACTGAGATTTGGTAATATGATAATGCATGAAAAATATTCTTAGTTGATTTTTTTTTTTTAATTTTCGAATATTTTATATGAAAAATCTAAGCTGCACAAATATTTAAGGTGATTTGTGGCATATACAAAAATATAACAAATTGATAAACAATAATAAATGTTTGACTTTGTGAACCAAAATCTAAACCATAAAACAACCAAACCATAGCTTTATAAAATTAATATTCAAAATGATGTTGGCATGCAGTCATAAAAAATATTATTCTCTGTTTATGTCATGCACATGTATTAGAAAACGTGAATATAATGGTGAGATACGTTTTGATACGAAGAGCATTTTTAAAATTTATGCTCAGTCGATATCGTTAAAACAACACGTTATTATTTTTATCTTTTCGGTTTGGTAAAATTCTAAGGGGGGGGGTTATTGAGAGATGAATTTTCATGAATTTTGGAAATTTTGAGATTCCTTTGTTATTGGTTCTTGGATTTCATAAATCTTAATAGAATCAATTGTTATTGGTTTAAGAATTTTCAAAATCCATTCAAATCCATTGTTATTCAAAAAGTTTTGTTATTATAGATTCTCTAATTCTAACTAAATCTATTGTTATTGGGACATGAATTCTATTCATTTTTATTCATGAAACTCAACTTTCAAAATATCATATGTATCCATGTGATTTTCAAAATCCATGTGCAACTTTTACCAAATTATGTCCAAATCTATAATTCATTACATTTTGCATACCATTACACTTTTGAAAACATAATTTATATTTATAATGTTTATCATATTCAATATATAATTAAATTTATATATATATAAAAACTTTAAATAAAAAGTTTATAATAGTTTGGAAATCATTTTCAAATTTCAAAAAGAAAATAAAAAAAAACAAAATTTTTTAAAAAAACGTTAGAATTTGAAAACTATAATTCGAAATATTTTAAAAAAAAAAAATATTTTTTTATTATTCTTTATATATAACAAGTGTGTCTCTTTAATGAAACCTCTTTTGGTAATCCAAGTTAATGAAAAGCTAGACAAATCTAAGAAAATCATGATCAAATTCTATAAGTCATTGTATATACATTTTCACAATCCACATAACTTTTAAAATCAATCAACTCTTAAAATTCACAAACTCTATACAAATTCTTCTCCCAATAACTCCCCCTAAATTTAGGAAGTATATGGGCCATAATCAATTTGCAAGTCCAATTTTTATTAGATGTCAACGAAATTTAAGATAAAAAAAAAAGGAAAACGACAGAATTATAGGGTCAATGACTTAATGGTATGAATAGGTAATTTTTGTGCAACTCTGAGGGTTAATTCCTTTTTGTACTTCAGTTTTAATAGTTTAGATATTTTCATTTCAATATTTTCGCTCTTTTCCCACTCATTTTCATATGTTTATCTTACCATTTTAATTTTTTATCAATTACACATAAATAACTAAAAATAATTTTCCATATTGGGTATTAAATAATCACCCACAGAAAAGATAATACAACGTTCCATTGAAAGGTTTACTGCAAAAGGTTTTAGAAAACCAGTTTTCTTACTTTAGAAAGAAAAAAAATTCTTATTTTTGTTGTGTTGTAAGAAATAAAAGGAAAAAAAAATCTTCTTCTTGTTGTGTTGTAAAAAATAAAAAGTACTGAACTGAATCTAAAGTTTACAGTATTAAATTAATTTTAACTTCTTTGAAGCTATTTTTCAAATAAAAATCTGCCACTATGTTTCTAATTTTAGTTACATATCCAGATGTTGTTTTGTGAATGAAACAATATCTCAACTATGAAAATAAAGGAAAAATATCATCAATAATTGAATAGTTAAAATAGGAGAAATGTAGTATTCAATTTTGGCGGATTTCATTTTAAAGTTAGATTTTGTACCAATATATGTAAAATAAAAAAAAATCTAGGTTGAACTATTTTTTAGCTCTTCTTATTAAAAGTATGGCGGTCTCAAAATGCATCGTTTGTTGGTCGACACATGGCTATTTCAGATTTTGCAATCAACACTCAGATTATATATATAACGACATGCTCATTACTGTCCATACCTTCCTCAATTTCTGATCTATCAGCATTTGTTTCTGAAGAAAGGTAATATTCATTTCTCACACAGTTTTATAGAACATATAACTTCTCACAGAGTCATTTACATCTAGTTAAATACTAGCATCATTCTTAAAAAGTAAGGCTTCGCTATAAGTCCAATTTAATTTCCAAAAGCTTTTCTTGTAATATATTCAGTGCCAAAATTTTCATTATCTCATAGTACATAATTTTCTTCAATATAACTTTTATAGGCTTAAGTTTTGATTGTGAAAATTGCAGTGTTGTTAAGAATGGCTTCAAACGATGATCTTGAATTTCCTTTCGAAGCCAATCCCCTCTTGTTCTTGGATTCACCAGAAACTTTTAATGCTGCCACGGTATGCTTCTTTATTTCAAATGGGATGGAGTCAAGTTTTCATTCTCAACCAAATATACAATATATGCTGCTTTGGACTAATTAAATGCTGTTTACATATATATAGGAGTGTCAGGAAAGTCCTTCGTTGTTGGCTTCTCAAAATGAGCACAGTGCGATTGTTCCATTTGTCCCTGTCTCTGCTGCCACAAACGATGTATACCCACCATCATTGATAGAAAATCCAGACACTGATCAAGAGGCATTAACAAGAAATTCAAGCTTTGATCAAGAGATAGTAGCACAATATCAAAGCTTCCATCCCCAGGACGATTATTCTAGATCTATCAACGCATTACAGTTATCTCCTAACGTGGTATGAACATAACTTAACTATGACACTTCTTTCGTGAACTTAACCAAATGACATTCTCTAATTATTTGGAAAATTCATACCAAAAAAATTACTAATATCTTAAATATACAGCAATCATATACACTCGGCAATGGCCAAAGAGAAAGTGTATTCAGTGAAAACTGTTTGCTAACCTCGACCAATAATGCGATGATGAGCACTGGACAACAGTCAGTTGGTTTGCAACATGGATATGTAAACCAAAGCTATCAACAACCTTTGATGTCGCAAACAAATCATAACCTCTTCAACGATCCATATGTTTCACCAACGGTATGAATCTTATATAACATTCTATTGTTATTAATCACATCTCATTTAAATATAGGGAAAATCACATAAAATTTATAAACTTATAAGAAAATTGCATTTTAAATCTTGGGAGTTAACTGGTAACATTTTAAACAACTAAATTTATTTTAATAACATATTGAACATCGAAACTAACTTATTTTTTGCACAAGTCAAAATTGTAACCGGTTATTGTTCATTAGCACGTAAGAATCGATGACATGGTGGTTTACATTTTTTTATAGTTATTTTAATTTATAAAAACAAATAAAATTAGATAAAAATTCAATATAAATTCTAAAAATTGATACAAATTCAAGAAAAAATAATAAAAATAATAATAAAAATATTTTTTATAAATTAAAAATTATAATAAAAATAAAAAAAAATTGTAAACATCGATTAAAATTAATAAAAAATTAGTAAAAATAAATAAAAATAAAAATAAAATAAATGAATTGTAAATATCGATAAAATTAGAAAATATTGGAAATTTTAAAAATCTGGAAAAAATGATTTTCTTAAAAAATTTAAAAATTGAAAAGGAAAAGTACTTGAACCCAAACCTTTTTGGTGTTTAGGTAGGCATATGAGCACTCGTGTGTCCGGGTTTGGATCCTTCAGTATTTTAATATTTTGAATTGTTTTATTTTTAAAAAATAATTTATCAAAATTTTCCTATTTTTTTCTTAATTTTTCTTGATCTTTACAATTTTTTATTGTTTTGTATTTATGAAATTAATTTTGTTTTCTTGAGTTTTCCTGAATTTGTATCAATTTTTAGAATTTATATTGAGTTTTTATCTAATTTATTTGTTTTTATTAATTAAAATAGTTAAAAATTATTTGAAAAATAAACCACCACGTCACCAGTTTTACCTACTAATGAATAATAACCGGTCACAATTTTGACGTATACAACAAGTAAGTTAGTTTTGATGTTTAATGTGTGATTGAAACAAGTTTCATTATTTAAAATGTTACCAGTTAAATTTTAAAGTTTAAAGCTTAAACTTTTGTCAACTCCATGGTTTCATATAGATTTTTCCTTTAAATATATATACTCAAGTTATTCAGTATTATGTTGACTCAGATGGGGAGTAATTTACAACAAGTGGAGAGAACTAATGGACTAACCAATTTCAATCCTATATATGGCCTTCGAGATCACCGCCTTCCTCATTTGTATATACTTCAACTTATAACAAGCAGTCTCTTCAGATATTTGCAAAGGTTTATAACTAGCAATATTAATACATTTATATCAGTGGATACAGTATTCAGGAAGGAAGACATAATCTCGACTTATTAGTTGAACAACTCAAGCATATTCGTGGAAATGATCAGATGCAACAACCTGAAACGTCCAACAGGCATATTCCACCATATGTGTAAGAGAACAACGTATTTTGGCTTTTTATATTAATTATCCACATTTTTGTTAAACTTAATTGTGTTTAACTAATCTGTTAAAATATTATAGGGAGGCTTTGCAAAGCAATCAACACCTGCAGATTCCTTATGCCTTGTCTGCAAGTACTATACCAAATCCAGAGTATCGTACTCCCATGATTTCAAACACCCAAGTCCTACAAACGTAACTATAATGATTTTCTTTACTATTTCATTTCATATGTACACTTAAAATTATATTAATTTTACGACTGAACAATTTTGTGAATGTTCACAGGACAGAGAACTGTTCACCCTTTGCACAGACGTCTTATCAATCTGATCCATTTGCTTTTAATTTCCAAAATTTAAGCTCAGTTAAAACTACTCGTCGAGCCCGTGGAAGGTGGCATTACTGTCTTACAAAACATGTTGTTTTAACCTTTTCTTTTATGATCTAGTGTTTTAAGAGATGATATATTATTCTCAAATTAGGCCGAGGAAAAATCAAATTCCGGTGCCTTTGGTACCTACAAGTCAAACGCTTTTAACCTCTCCCAGGTACTAAATTTCTCTACTAGCACAATATCTGTTGTGGTTAGTTTCATGCATTTATATATGTACATGCTAATACTGCATATATCATACTCTTGTTAATTTAGACATTATGGCACACAAGATAAGGGAAAACAACCTATTACAGCAAGGCCGCCTCTTAACCCAAGTCTCTACGCTCAATGTCAAAATTCATACACAAACACAATGATCCAGCAAGTGAGTTTTTTCCTTTTTGTTGTACTTTTTGCAAAATGAGCAATACAACAAAATAAGGTCCTCTTTCTAGTCCACACTTTGATATTCTCAACTTTTGGTGTCTAATACTTCAGAGTGGAGTTACGAGGCAACGTAGTATTTATGATCAATTTGAAAATGAATGCTCAACGTTTAAAACAAGGGTACGTGCACACATGCACTCTCATATACGTAATTTATTTTCTCAATTTACGCTAAAAAAATATTTTCTCAAAGCATAAAAAGTTATGAGAGTGTGAATTAATTAAATAAATATTGCAGAGGATCATGGTCCCGTGTCAAGAGAAATCTATAGCAGATTCATCAACTGCTTCCTTTTGGCAAGAAGGAAATTTGCGTTCATCAAGTGCTGCAGCCAGTAACCATGAAGAGAGGTTTGTTTATTCAAACTGTAGATATACAAAGTAAATTGCAATTGGGAAATTTCTTAAGGAGACATACGTAGTAAGATTTCGATTTTCTTTAAGTAGTAAGATTTGGTTAGTTTCTTTTTAAAATCTTAAATCGAAAGCTTAAGCAAACAAAACAAAATTTAGAATATTTATTACTTATACATTTACTTCTTCTTTCAGGCCCATAAAAAATACGATGTATGATCCATTGTACGCAGATGTTGGATTACCCATAGATCCTCATTTGAGGCTCTTTTAGTTAAATTTATTGAAATGGTAATTATTTCGTATATTTTACTATATCATTTAGGATCTGTATATATAATAATACCATGTATAACCAAATATTACATTGTAATCTTTTGTATTTTTTTCTCCTTCCCAGGACAACATAATTTAAATGCTTAAAAGAATTCAATAGGATGGAAAACTATTTCAAGACCATCCCTCTAGATCATATAACCAACTAGAATATATATTCAATAGTTTGTAATCTAGTTGTTTATAATAGTACTAGTATATCTCCCGTGCTTAGCATGGACAATGTTTTGTATGTCATATTTTTACAAAATATGATAGGTATTGAATTTGTAATAAAAAGCTAATATTACTTTATTTCTTTGAATTATCACCACCACAGCTAATAAAGACGTTCCAGAAAATTGAGAATTGGTTTACTCTATTGTGAATATGTTATTGACATATTTTCCTATTTTTTAGTTTAGTTTTTTTTCCTTTTTGACCATATGTAGTTTTCCTATATCTAAAGAATTTTTTTTAGATAAGTTAAAAGAGAAATATTTTACAAAAAAAAGAAATTCAACATGATGTAAATTATAATTTGAGCATTGAAGAGTTTGGCCTTTTTTTGAATGAATGTTAAATTTATTCGAATAAAAAAACCTTTTAATAATAAATGCAACTCTATTTAAAAAATTGCTATAAAACTAAAAACTAAACATATTTAGTGTGAGAGGCTATTCACCTCTCCCTCTTTTGCTCTCTTTAGGCTTTTCATCTGCGGATCGAAAGTCTAAACATATTTAGTGTATCTTTTTATTGGTGTTGTTTGGTTTGGCGTCAGAGGTTTGTGGAGGTTTGGGTGATCCTCCGGTGGCTTGAAAATGGCTCTGGTTTTCTCCATTGTCTTTTTCTTTTTTTTTCCTTTAGCGTATCGGGTTGTCAGATCTTGTTTTGACGGCGTGTGGAGGTAGTATGGTGGCTCTGAATTCGTGTGTATGGGGCAAAGTATGTGGACTGTAGAGGAAGTTCGTCGAAAGTCACCGTTGGATTGTAGATGTGTTTGGGGACTGTAATTTGCTTCTTCGAAGTTTTTTCGCGTCAATTTTTCTTTTGTTGGTTTTCTTTCCCTTAACCTTTACTTTCGTATACGTAGAATAAGTTTGATCTTTTTTTTCTCTGCTGTAGTGGATCTCGTTGGTTCTTTATTGTTCAGATCTGGTGTAGTGGTTTACTGGTGGATTTTTGTGTCGTCGCGGTGGCTTCTTCGTGTGACGGTTTCATTATAAGATTTAGGTTCTAGGAGATGGTATGTATTTCTTTTAGTTTGGTTGTCATTTGTGCTCTGAAATTTTTTTGCGGTAAAATTTTTCTCTTCAAAGCAATAGTGGCACATGACTGTCTAATAGCATGTGTAGCATGTGCTACTGGAACGGTCGAAAAGAATCTCAATCTAAAAATTAAAAATATTTTAAAATTTCAAAAATAAATACATAAACCCAAAGATACAAAAAGAAATTATTTCAAAAAAGAAAAAAAAATCACTAAACACGAGGATGGACCGGACCCTAGCTAACGTATTTTGGTCCAAGGTAAATCCATCCCTCTCATGCGATGGTCCTTCGTTATCAGAAAAAATGTGAACGACTAGGTTTAATGTGATCAATAATCTGACAAGAAACTGCACCATAGCTCGAAGCCTCGAAATGCAATGAAAATCTTGAAGCCACCATCTTTTGATTATTAACTTGAAGCCAACATTTTTATTTGGGTATATATGGTTTATTGATAAACATTCTCCAACCCCGGTAATATTCTCAGTATTTTCTAGTACGCATTATATTTTTAAGTATTATAAGTCTGTGAATTTCTTTGATAGGCTTTCTTTCATGAATCTGGTGCATTTAGGAGGAAAGCCCAAATGGAGAGCTCGATCCTTTTTGAAGTTTACGATTTTGAATATCATAAATTCGATTGATCTCACTCGTCCATACCATATTCCAAAATGGCACATTTGGTGATTTTTATATATTGTCTCTTTCGTTTTTGTGTTCTGAATTTCTTGGTTTTCTAGCTGATAATAAGGTGCTTTGGGAATCATCAAAACCGAAATGTTTATTCTATTCACAAAAAGCTTCTACTATTATCAAAAATTATCCTTTATCAAAAAAATTATCGATTAAGAGAAAATATCCTGAGAGCTCATCTCATCACATTTGACTTCATCCTCAAAAATCATTAAAATGTTTCACTTTCAGATAACGATGGTCTCGTTACAGCTTGTTGCAGCATTTCAGTGTGTCATAACTGGTAAGTAAACAACTATTGAACACGTTATGAAATGATTATTGCATAAAATTATTTTTTATCTTAAAAATATATTTTTAAATATGTTCATAAAACAAACAGTACACTTTATATAATAAGATAAATAATCAACTTTAAATCGTCCTTCAGATAAACTTTACTTAATTGCATTTCTCAAAAAAAAAAAATTTACATAATTGCAAATTTGATTGGGTTCCTCTCCAATAATAATAAGAGTAGCCCGTTTTGTAATTTATTTATTTTGGAAGTTCTGTCATTGCGGCTATCAGCTTAAGCCATTATCCCTTAGATGAGAAATTATGAATGATAAATTTATAAAATTGTGTTACCATGGCCATGCTGTAAAAATTAAAATTGTTAAAGGTCTTATATATATCCATAACCCCCAAAATAAGGAAATATTAAGGATTTACAACAGGCGACAGAGGAACGAACGACCGACTTGGTTATACATCCTAATCTTAATTCCTCCGACTTCTCCTATTGTTAAGCATTAATTTATTTCCTTTATTTTTAAATTCCGAATATGATTTCTTGATTTATCTTTCCTTAATCCCAAAAGATTAAAAATCGAATTAATTGATAGTGTATCTTATCGAGATTCCGTTTCGACGAATTAAATTCTCTTCTGCTTCGTTGTGGGTGCGTGTATAAGAGAACAAAAGTTCGTGTAACGTTCATCCTTCAACCTCAGAGAAGAAAACTCCTTCGCTCATGCATGGATACAGGTATCAACTCCTCGATTTATTTTCTTTTGAAAAAATATTTCTTTTAAATTAGTGTATCTCCTTGGTCATGTTTTTTTTCATCATTTTAATCTTCACGTTCAATCTGTTTCGTGTTTGCTAATTCTTTTATTTAACGATTCTTTTGGAAACGGATTAGAATTGTTTGATATCATTTTTATATCAATCTCTCTTTTTTTTAATTCAAACTTTTCTGTTTTATTTTTGTTTTCATGTCAAATCTCAATCATTCGTTATTATTTTAGAAACGTAAATACCTATAAACAACATAGGAACCTTCGTGACTTTTTTCTTCATTTCTTGAACTTGGGTTTAGATTGTTGTTTGAATTTTGGGAAAGATGGCTGCAGAAAAACCCGAACAAAAATTATGGGAAAATATATTCGTGGGAAGTTGGCTTAGTTTTTCTTTAGGGAATAAAGGAAGAGAAATTGCCAAAAATACCATTTTCATAGTACCACTTTTCATGTTTACACTAACCACTTTTACCACTACTTTTAATGAAGGGTTTAGATTTGAACGTTTAGGATTTAGGGTTTAGATTTTATGTTTTAGGGTTTAGATTTGATGTTTTAAGGTTTAGGGTATAAAGTTTAGGGTTTAGAGTTGAGGATTTAAGGTTTATAGTTGAGGTTTCAGGGTTTAGGGTTTGGGATATTGAATTTAGGGTATATAGTTTAGGGTTTAGGGTTTAGAGTTGAAGATTTAGGGTTTAGGGTTTAGAATTGGGGGTTTAGGATTTAGAATTTTGGATTAAAATTTTGAAAAATATATAAAAACAAAAATATAAGAGTCTTTAACATTTTAATAAATAAGGTATTTTTGAAAATGTGTACTTAGTGGTGGTAAAGATGAATAATGGTATCTTTAAAGTGGTATTTTTGAAAATTCCCCATAAAGGAACGCGTAATTTGTTCGATTTGACCAATGTGTTTATGATTTTTTTATTTAACTCAAATCATAAACGTGTAGTTTTTTTTTGTTTTTATTATAACGTTTATAAACTTTGGCAACAGATTTTGGCTGTTTGAGCTTCTCATTTCCTTTACCCTTTATTAGTATTTTAGAACAATTGTTAGTATTTGATAAAAAAAAAACAATTGTGTCTTTTATAAAAAAACAATTGTTAGTCTATAGACGTTTTGAATATCATAACTTAGTTCCTACCACTGATCGTATACTTCTTGTTTAAATTACTTTATTTCGTTATATAATTTAGAATGTTTTTGTGTTGTTATAAACTTATTATAATATTACAATTTGATTTTCCGAAACAACTTGGAAAACACATTCTAATTCTTATAAGCTATTATTTATAGATAAATTTTATGTAGTTATACTTGTTACTTTTTGGTAAAAATATCTTAATTGCTGCATCATCTTGGTGATCTACTCAAATATTGGATAAATTGTTGGGGTTTTAGTATTTTAGGAAGCTACAAATGCATGCAGCATGCTTATAGATATAAGTTGTGCAGAAAATTCTTAAAACTTAACTTAAAAAAACATATTATGACTAAAAAGAGAATGAAGGTTTTCATTAGTCGATGAGATATAGATACATTGTTTATAAAATATTGTAAATATTTAAATAATTAATCTATAGATAAATTCTGTTCTTTGAGTTTACATATTTTAATTATGATATTTTGAAGAAATAATCCTTAGTGGTTGACAAAAAAAGAAGAAGAAATAATCAGTTTTACATGCTCTTATAATTGTTTATAAAAAAGTTTCAAACTAGACTTTTTTTTTTGTCAACTCAAACTAGACTATATATATAGATGTATTTTTGGACATATACTCATTTGCTAACCGAAGAATTTGATTCATTGGATAGAAAAAAGGTTTGGATGGATAATTGGATATATAGAATTTCTAAGAAACCTCCAGAAGCTTTTATGGATTAGGACACTGGTTTTATAATTTGATGATGATGACATATTCGCTGGAGAACAGTTTTATTTGGGTCTAATATACATTTCATTATTTTTTCCATTGACAGGGAAAAAACATTGAATGTCACAGATTCTCAATAATATCTCAGAGACCATCCCTTCGATGATGTCACCACCTTCACATAGCTGTCTTCCTATTTAAAACCTCTTCATGCAACTCTAGCATCCCAATAAAATAAAATAAAAACAAAACCCACCAAAAAATCATTTTGTTTGGGTTTTGTATTTTATTTATTTATTTATTTCATCCTCCTCCGTCTCATCATCGTCACACATGGCTTCCACTTCTTCTTCTGATCAGTCTCTTTCCATTAGTTCCCATCAAACCTCACCTTTATTGACGTCATCCATGCTTTCCCGTACGTCATCATCTTCCTCCGCCGTTGGAGACTACATCGGGACAGAGAGCTGTTTCGACGTCCTCTCCGCGGTTGAAGGAAACAACGTTGTCTCCCGAGAGGAGCCTTTGAACCGTTATCGTTATGGAGGAAGGAGGAGGGAGGAAAGAGAAGCTAGAGCCGCGGCGGCGCGTGAGTTTCCTCCCCCCATACCGTTGCTTGCTCAGACGGAGAATCTTCTCCCGCACATGCCGTGGGTTCTGAAGCGTGTGGTGACGAGCGACGGGAGGCTTATCCTTAGAGAAGAGAAGGTTCGTCATCACGAGTATTTTCGTGCGCATAGATCCAATGGACGCCTCACTCTCCACCTTGTTCCTCTTGACGGTGACGTTTTGGAACTTCCCCAAGAGCCCTCTCATTACCCACCTGATGATGTTGATGAGCATGATCACGATGATCATGATGATCACGAGTGTGATGGTGATGATGTTGATGATCATCACGAGGTGAGAGATGATCTGGCGGATAATGTTGACAAGAGTGTAATTATTACTGCCCGTGATGATGAGGATGGTGTTATTGATAGTTATGATGATGATGAGGGCAATGTGCATGGTGGTGGTGAAGAAGAATATATGAAAGCTACAATATCGGCGGTGGTAGAGGAGACGGTGGTGGAGAGCGGAGGAATGGTGGGAGGAGGAGGGGGAGGATCACCGAGAGGAAAGTGTTTGAAGTCATGTTTTGTTGGTATGAGAGCTCAAGAGATCAGACCAGTCCTTAGTTGATTATTATTGTTAATTAGTCTTTTTGCGGGAAACAAATACTTTACCGTCGCAGAGAGTTTAAAGAAACAACCGGCTTAGATTAGAGTATGAATATCAGAGGGTTTTTTTTTGTTTTTTTTCAACTATGAATATGAGAGGGTTTTTCTCATTAAAATAATTAATTTCTTTCGTCTTTTGTAATTTTTTAGAGTGAAATCTATCTTCTTTGTGAGTTTTTGTAGGATATTTAAACATCTTTTTAGTGGGTCAATAGTTTTGTCGGTACGGGAGTGATGTTTTTTCTGTAAGTTTGAGTTTATCTGGCCGGGTGCATACTATGAGAAACAATACACTTGTAAGGGAAGATTTCAAAATCAAATCGTAATCTCCTTTAGGGGATATTGAAGACAGATCGAGAGATAGGGAAATACACAAAGAAGGAAGAGAAACATCACAGCTAATATTCGATGTACCATATGGTGCAAACAGCTAATATTGTTTTCATTTTTGGAAAACTCTGATTTTGAATTGATCACATATTACCGTAAATTAGTGATCTTTCTATCTCACTTCAACACAATCTTAAATTATACACGAATCCAACGTACAGGCAATTTCAAAAACGAATAACACATATTTGATGTTTTAGTATAATTTTATCATTGGCCCATCTGAAAGTACAAATAGAACTAACCATATTTTCATCAGATCTATTACATCTTTTCTTTTTTTTGACGGCGATCTATTACATCTTTTCATACATTAATTTACTGATAAGTACTTTATTAACTATTCTTTCCGAATAAATCAACATCATATATTATAGAAGTACAAAACAAAACTTATTTATCTCCAATTTTTTTTACGTTCTTTTTCTCATTCCTTTAACTATTTCTTTAATATTTTTTACTAATAATATTTTGACAGCATTTATTTACATATTAACCATAATAATTCAATATGTTTAAATAAAATTGCTTTGTTTCAGACAAGAATTTAAAATAGTTGACAAAAGGTAGTTTAAATTTATTCACATAATCAATTAGACATTTACATTCAGGTATCTGTTCAGCTATTCCTTCGAGTAGCATTATTAATTTTAAAATTAAGTTTCATTCGGATATTATAAAATTTAATATAGATTTTAAGTTTAGATATTTCTAAGTCTGGATGAGTTCGATTTTGATGTATAAAAACTTAAAATATCTAAAAACTAATGCAGCTGAAACAAATTCGGATATTTGTACCAAAAGTAATAATATTAATTGATTCAGTTCGGGAATTTTGAATTCAAACTAAAAATAATCTTAAAATAACCAAATAACCAAAACAACCATATTATCCAATTTGATTCAGATTAGATTTTGATATATAAAAACCTGAAAATGTTCAAATACTTATACAATTAATTATATGATGACACATATAAAATATATAACACTAATTACGAATCAATTTATAAAAAAGTAAAAACTAATATCTTCACGGACGTACAGGTCAATCTCTAGTTATGAATTATAACAGATGATCGTTCACCCCTAAAATTAGTTAGAAGATATTCCAAATTGGGATCAAGCAATGTCATATGATTTCGAGCTAACCTACTTTGCATCAGTAAATGCGTTTTTGGAAATAAAAAATGTATTACTTTATTTTTCTATTTTCCAATCACAAAACTAAATGCTATATTAGAACTAAATTTCATACTATTATATTATTAATTTATTATATTTCGAAATTCTTTAATATATTTAAATACACCTTGAAGTCAAAATAAAAATTTATAACTTAAAGGTAAAGTTTGTTTATATTTATATATTTATATTTTATTATATTTATTACAAATGTTATGATAATTTATATTATACTCTTCTGTTTCTTAATATATGATATTTTAGTTGAATACACAAAGATTAAAAATTTTACATTCTTCTAAAAACATTTTTAAAGATATAATTTTGAAATCATTCAGCCAACTATTAAAAAATACTGTGAAGTCTTATTGGTTGAACAAATTCCAATAAAATTAAAGTTAATCTTAAAATCCCAAAACATCTTATATTTTGAAATAACATAAACATAAACCATAATATAATTTGAAACAGAGAGAATTTTTATTACAATAAAAATACAAAATAATAGAATATTATTATCACAAATTTTAACTATTTAATAAATACTAATTTGTTGTGAAATTAAAGTGAAAAGTACAAAATAGTATGATACAATTATTTTACAAATTTAACTAATCAATGACATAATCAAACTATATTACTAAATAAAAAATATTTTTAATATTTGATATGATGGATTGTATTATACATAATAAATTTAATTTAGTATTACAAAAGAATAAATTTGGTGAACTGATGTTATTTTGAAATTCTTTGACAAAATTACACTAAAATTAATGTTTTAGAATCTTACTTGAATTTACCTTCATTCGAGGAACAAATAAGAGTACGTGTATATATTCCCTCTGTTTCATAATAAGTGTCACTCTGAGTTCATTTTTTTGTTACACAAAGAGTGTCACTTTACAATTCCAATGTAAATTATACTAACTTTCAGCTGAAAATTAATTGCAAACTGCATTGATTTTATAAATAATTTTATTTATCTAAAATACTATTGGTCAAAGAGGTATAATTAATTACAACTTACATATATTTCAACAACTTTCTTAATCTGTGTGAAAAATGTCACAACGACACTCTTTAAGAAACGGAGGGAGTAGTAAATAGATGTACTGTAAATTTTTAGGTTATCGAAAAAGAGAAGCCAATAAGGGAGAATAAAAGGGTACGGAGAAAAATGCAAGTACAGCTAAGATAGAAAGATAAAGAGTTTCCCGATGAAGTAGAAGAAGACTAATGCTTCAGACAGTGTCTACTGTTCTGTCTTGTCTTCAGTTCCTCATCATTGGTCTTTCGCACCACCTGATCTCTTGTCTTCTTTTCACTCCCGGTTTACTCTCTTTAACCGGTCCTCTTCACCCTCTAATCCTCTCATCAAACTACAACAAAATTGAATTTCCCCGGGAATTATGTGGGGCCACTTCGTTAATTATAATCTTAAAGAAAACAAAGATTTTGCTTTCAGAAAAAAAAAGTTTTAAGCATTTCTAACAAGAAAATTTGTTATTTTCTAATGTTTATGAAATTTTTCATAATGATTGTTGAATCATAAGAACAAGTCCTTAAATACAAATAATCATCTTGTATCAGAAACATTTGGATGAACAAAATAATCATCTTATAAGTTATAACCCTGATTGGTTATCTTAACAAAACCACGTTCAATCTGTTACAAACAAAAGTAAGAAGCATTGGAGCAAAGAAATAAATCTGTAGAATTATCAATTATATAAGTGTCTTTGAAAAAGGAATAATAAAAAAAATCTTATTGTTGTTGGTGTTAGATTCAGTCACTAATCGAGATCATTTGTGATGTAGTGCCTAATCCTGATTTCTGCATGCAAAACATAATAATCTCTCATCAGATTGATTTTTTTTTTTTGCTTAATTATTGAAAGCCAAGAATGGCGAGTATTAGAAGTATACTGATCAATTCATCTGGACCAAATTGTGTTTATTTGATGGGTCCTGTCCGAAAAATGTAATCCATCTCCAACAAGAGATGATAGCATTCTCTGCATACTGAGACGATTGTTGTAGGTGCCCCATCACCAAAACAATGACAAACTTTTAAAGCTTTTTTTTAGATGTGTTCTGAAGAGTGAAGACTGTGACATATAGAAGGTAAAAATTCGTAGGTTTACATTAAATACAAATATTAACATGTTCAAATGTTTTTCCAACCCAAATTTACATCATCTTTATTCATTTCTCTAACGAATTCATTTAGCAAAACCAAAAACATCAATGAGGAAGATGATGATGATGATGATGCTCTAATGGAGAGAATAGAATCACTCTACATCTTCTCCATACACTTAGATAAACAAGTCCCTAGCTAACAAACATCATTCGAGTGTTGACTCAGTCTTTCACCTTGTGCTTTCTCTGTTCTCTTTTGATTTGACTCCAAAAAAAACTTGTTTAAGTGCGTTCTCGTGGACGAGCTGCCCAAAGAGAACTCAGAGCACGGAGCCTGTGAAAGTACTCTCCTAAAGCGAGCAACCCTCGAGCAGCCTGTCTTGTCGTCAAGATCTTACTCATTTGCTGCAGTGTCTGCTTTCTCAGATGATCCGCCTGTTTCCAAATACAGACATTAGAAAAGACACAGACATGAAGAATGTGAGTGAGTTATACCTGGTTAACAAAACCCTCCAATGCCTGAAGATTCTCCATAGCTGAAGCCATTTGAGCACCGTGACTCACAACAGACTCAACAACTCTTATGTCAACAGCAATGTTCTCGACCAAACCTTGCTGAAGTTTATCCAAGCCTTGAGAAAGAGCTTCCTCTGCTTGCTGAGACGACTGCTGTAGGTTTCTCACCTCCAACAGCTGCTGATCCGTTAACGGCTCAATGTACGGCATCACAACCTGTGTAACAAAATCACTTAGTATTATTGTGTTTTCTAACGAGTGTGGTAAACAAAGGAGTTTTTTTTTTGTTTATTACATTTAAGAGCTCGGAAGGGCGGAAACCTCCAATCCACTGGAAGAAGCGTTCGGTGGAAGTTCGCCACATACCAGAAATCAAGAAGAAGACATCAGCCTTTGCAGCGTCAGCTTTCATGCGGAAGAGATTAGAGTAGTGGTTTAAGCATGTGTCAACAAGCATTTTGAGCTCAATGTCGCTGATATGAGCTTGGAGCGCTCTTCTTATCTCACTCACTCTCTTGTTTTGTTCTTCTAGCCAGTGTGTGTATTCCATCTCAAATGTTGCAATTCCTTTAAAAATTAACCAAGATTAATAAGACATTTATCAATGCTAAATTTTACAAAGATTGTCATTTTGAATAAATTTATTTATCTCAAATATTATTGGTTAAATAAGTTTAGTGATATAAAGACTGACCTGTGTTCATGGTGCCAGCTGGTCCAAGATAACTAGTGTCTGATGAATTGCGTACGCATAGTCCCTGTAAACAGAAAAAGAAAACAAAAGGCATTGAGTCGTTGATATGAAACACAGGAAAAATGAAGAAGCTTTGAGCTCAAGGACACACCTGCTGCCTAGCTCTTGCAAGTTCCTGCTCGAGCTGTGATAACTTTAGCCTGCTTTCTTCTAACTGCTGAACATGTGCCTAGAAGGCAAATATATACACAACAACTCTGTTATAAGCCTTTCTCTCTCTTCATTACTACAAAGAAAAATCCACCAAAGTTAATCCTCTTACCTTCTTTCTCAAACGGCTTTTGCGAGCAGCTTCTCGGTTCTGAGCTAATCGCCGTTTCATCTGTGCATACATAATGAACAATAACAATTCATGTCTCTTATCATGTCTCTTATCCTAAATGCTAAAAAAACTCTTGTTGTGTGTAGTTATAGTACCTTATCATTGACTTGGTCTTCGTCCTGATCATTATTACTAGAAGGTTCTGCTTCAACAGAGTTATTATACATAGATGTATAGTTCGCCTGCAGTGTAATTTAAGTAACCACTAGTTTTAAACACACAAGTCAACATGAATATGTGTAAGAAGTAAAACCTGAACCTTATTGTGATCATCTGCTTCTGCTCGAGCATCCACCTCAGGAACTGTAGAAGAACTCGGATTGTTGTTGTTGTTGTTGTTGTTCTGATTACTACTACTACCTCTAGTGTTGAAAGCATTTTCCCAACCAGACAACTGTTGGAACGGTTCATACATCCCAATCTCTCTCAACGATGCAACTTGTGTAGTAGAAGAAGAAGAAGAGCTCATCATCATCTATCAAAAACAAAAAATCAATAAAATTACAAAAGCTCAAAGAAACTTCTCACAAAGAAACTTTTTATAAGAGTAATAAGACCAAACTACTAAAGATTGAGCCTTTGGGCAAAAGATAGCCAAATAGAGCAATAATACCCAATGAAGAAGTCACAAACTTTGACCAAAAAAAATAAAAATAATTGTAAAAACAAACCAAACCTCCATTGATGATAATTCATCACGAAGACGAGATATGAAGAGTGAATCTCAAGTTGTAACGCAATCTTGGGTATGTTCCAAAGAGAAAAGGACGAAGCTTTTTTGGTCAAAACTTAGAGGTGAAGAGTACACATCAATATGAAAGAAGAAGAAGGAAGAAGAAAAACAAAGATATTTTTATTTTTTATTTTCTTTAGTTTTTAATTTATATTTTTTTTATCTCATTGGTTTGATTAGTCCGTGGAGCGTAGAATACAAAGCAAGTTGAAGTAAACGAACGATGAAGGACAAATAAAAAGCCTCCCACCGTGAGAAATAACAAATCGAGTGACAGACAGACAGAAAGAAAAGTAATCCAAGTCTCTTTTGCTCTCGTCCAAAAGCTGACCTTTTTAACATGCGCTTCTGGGTCTATAATGCGCTTGAGATGACGTTCCCCCTCTTATGGTGATGAGCTGGATTCCCCCCTCATAGTCGCCCGACACGTCACTTCTCCAGGGAATATTCCACATTTTTTTTTTATTTGTGAAAACTATTAGTCTTTGTATATTAAAAAAAGTTGTATATAGAATCTGAATCTCATTAGACATTATATTCGGTTTTTCTTGTGTTTGAAGAGAAAAAACAAAACTGATCAATGATGATTGATGACATACAATATACTTTATAATAAAACAAATCAATTTTGATTAACTATGTTTCTTAAAAAATAAACTTGTCAGAAAGTCTTTGAGTCAAGTTTTTATTATTATTTTAATTCCAAAATCTGAACTCATAACTGTTTCTTATAAATTAGGTCGCGTTTTATAGAACACAACATAAAGTGTGCAAAATTAATGTTTTGATAATTTAAATTTAATTATTCGCTTTATAAGGAAGAGTCTCCATAGTTAGTAGGCCTGGGCACGGATCGGATATTCGGGTTTTTGAAGGTATTTGTGATTTGCTTCGAATGTTACGGATATCTGATTTTTCGATTTGCTTTGCTTCGGAAAAATACGGATATTCGGAAAAACGGATATCCGGAAAATAAATAGATATTTGCGGATATTCGCGGATACTTACGGATCTCTCATTTGTTTTGATTAATACAAATAATCTTAAAAATTTGATACAAATTTGTTTTGTAAAATATATTTTTTGCATGATATAAAAGATAAAAATTAAAAAAAGCAATGAATCTTCATATTTTGTAAATTTTTAAACTTAGTTAAAATTATAATAACACAAAACTTAAAAAAAAATTATAATTATCGTAAATATTTTCTCTTCCTTTTATGTAATACTTTTATATAAGTAATAATATGAATAGAATCTATCAAATAATATATTAGAATAATAATTATATAATTTTATACATTTAAAACTTTAAATATAATCAAAATATACATGTATTTATATATTGACGGATCGGATCGGATATTCGCTTCCCAAAATTTTAATATTTGTGATTTGCTTCGATTTTGACGGATATTGAATTTTAGTATTTGCTTTGCTTCGAAAGCTTACGGATATTCGGAATTTTCGAATCGAATAGCAACGGATAACGAATCGAATCAAATTTAACGGATAAAATGCCCAGCCCTAATAGTTAGTGCAGTGGCATCTTTTTAAGTACCACTCCTTGGCTTAGTGAGAAATAATTGGACCTTTAGTGACCTACCCTATGCAAAAGAGAAACACTTTACTTATTAAAATCTTTATTTTTGCCTAATCATAAATTTATTATTTGATTAGTTTGGCACCACTTGCCTAATAAAATCTGAGTTTCGACAGAGACAAGCATACTGGTAAGGATTCGTATATGCAATATAGCTTTCAATCCTTTGAATAAGATTCATTATTCATATTGGTCGATAGCGAAATGAACATGTTTGTTTCTTCTAGAACTTTACCATTAGCCATTAGGGTTTCTGACATGACGAACTCTATCTTCCAAATACCTGAATTAGGTTAATGCCTATTTCACAGTTTTGATGAGTGGTAACCAAATTAAGAAAAACGAAATATGTAGACGTTTTTCATAGATAATGGAGATGTTCAAGTGCAGCGCAAAAGCCTGAGTGAAGTTGGGCTTATCTCGTACAGCTCGAGTAAATTTGGGCTTAGCTCATAAAGCCCTATAAGATTTGCTGATATTCTCGTGTAGCAAGTGGACATGAGAAAGGCGAGTTCAGTGGCTCACTGCCACTGGCGTACCAAAAGCAAAACAAATGCCAAGATCAATAATTTCGTTTAATATGGTGGTAATTAGAGCGTCAACTTCATTGAAAAAAATAATTTGTCAACTATATAGTCTATGATGATTGAAATTACAGAATAAATTCCATAAGTATATAGTAAAAGCTTCAACCATTGAACTACTGAAATGGTTCGTCGCGGACGTATGCACACGTGTCATTATTATCTATAGAAAATATAGTACTCTAAATAGTAATCATGATTTTGGTGCCATTGACACGTTAACTCGTGTAACCAAGAACTCACATCTAAAAAATCTTCAAAAATTAGAACTCAAGTATCAAACTGTGGTCAAGTTTATTAGCAAGGCCCAAGTAAAGACCGCAAGTCCATTATCTAAACTCTTGTAACTAGGTTTCTTAGAACTATATATATGTTGCTATATGCTTAAGGTCTGTAACCTTGGCTGCCATTGTTGCAGCCACATTAAAACTCATTTTATGATATCAAACAATCCGTTTATCTCTTGGTGACAACTCTCAAGCTTCTTCTGTTTAGTTTCTTTAGTCTCTCAATAAAGCTCTATGAGCTATTAGTCTTTCAATAAGCTCTCTAGAGCACAAATCTTTCTTGTTTTGAGTTGTTTAACATGGTATCAGAGCTTCAGTCGATTTTCATTGGTTATCCTATCATCTTGTAGCTTCCGCACACTCTATCTAAACCATCTCAAGTCTCCACCAAACCATCACAAGAGTTCAACGTCGAAGTTATGCCTTTCTTCCAGCTGCTTGTTTTCCGGTCCAGATTTGCTTGAAGTATTGATCTTATAGAAAGAGAAACTGGAGGAGAGCAGACCGGTGGTGAAGTGAGAACAATAGCACAAAATCATCCAGCATGTTCAACGTCGCATTCAAGCCGTTGTCTTCAAGCTTCAGACAAATGAAGACAGTCAGATGGAGCTATGTTTTTTTCTGGCTAAAGATAAGAGCTTTGTTGGAAGATCAGTCAAAGAAAGAAGACTTCTTCATCACTCAGTCCACGGTATTGTCTGTTTCTTTCTCTTTAGAGAGAACAAAGGATGAAAATAAAATGTCGTGTGTTGGATTGATTTAGTGGTTGGCTTAGAGTCTTAGGTTAAGATATGTTTGGAACAGAACTGATGCTGATATAGGCTGGTTTGGGTTTGTTACGTGGGGACCAAGATGCAAGTCTCTGGCTTTGATGCTAATGCACACAAGGTGCTCGCTGAAATGCCAACAAGAAGGTCTGATTGCTTAGAGGCAGAGTTTTGTTAGTATACTGATGGGAAGCAAAGAGTGAGTAACTGTATGTGGTAGGTGTGGAAAGAGTGTTTTTCATAAGACACATTAGAAGAATGAAATAGGTAAAGGAAACCTGGATTCATAGTGAGACAAATAGGTCATAATTATACCTCTGAGTGAGATCAACTAAGCTCTCCAAGTTCAAGAGAAACCTCTGATTGAAGCCATGTGATACTCTCCAAGTATATGCCTGAATAGATCTCACACTAGTGTCTGTCTACAATGGTCAGTAGAGCCATTTGCCAACATCACAAGCATCCTACTTCATCTACTTATGCTCACTCCATGCCATCTCCATTTTTCATTCAAACTCAGCCTCTTGGTATGCACCCGATGCTCAGTTTTCGGGGGAGTATTAGCAAGGCCCAAGTAAAGACTGCAAGCCCATTATCTAAGCTCTTGTAACTAGGTTTCTTAGAACTATATATATGTTGCTATATGCTTAAGGTCTGTAACCTTGGCTGCCATTGTTGCAGCCACATTAAAACTCATTTTATGATATCAAACAATCCGTTTATCTCTTGGTGACAACTCTCAAGCTTCTTCTGTTTAGTTTCTTTAGTCTCTCAATAAAGCTCTATGAGCTATTAGTCTTTCAATAAGCTCTCTGGAGCACAAATCTTTCTTGTTTTGAGTTGTCCGTTGTGCTGTATGTTGACGACATGATCATCACAGGCAACAACTCTGCACTTCTTGAACGTTTGTTAAAAAAGCTTAATGTAGTCTTCTGCATGAAGGATATGGGTGACATTCACTACTTCCTAGGCATCCAGGTTCATAGACATGCTAATGGATTGTTCATGAATCAAGCTAAGTATGCTCAGGATCTTCTGATTCAGCAGGAATGGAGGATTGCTCGCCTATGCCTACTCCGTTACCTATTAAACTTGACAAAGTTCAAGGACAGAATGAACTCTTCTCAGATCCTTCCTATTTCAGAAGTCTGACTGGAAAGCTCCAATATCTCACTTTTACCAGGCCAGATCTTCAGTTCTCTGTGAACTTCATCTGCCAGAAGATGCATCAACCCAGTGTCTCTGACTTCAGCCTGCTAAAGCGAATTTTGCGGTATGTGAAGGGCACAACAGAGCTTGGAATCAACATCAGGTCCGACTGTCATTCCACTCTGGTGTGCTACAGCGACAGTGACTGGGCTGGATGCAAGGACACACGACGTTCTACTGGAGGTTTCTGTACGTTTCTCGGACCAAATCTCATATCTTGGTCTGCAAAACGACATGAAACTGTTTCCAAATCCTCCACGGAGGCTGAATATCGAACGATGTCTATTGCTGCTTTTGAGTTAGCTTGGATTCAGAATTTGCTTCTGGCAATGGGACTGCAGCCTCAGACTACTTCGCTTTTGCTCTGTGATAATCTCTTGGCTGTTTGTCTCACGGCTAATCCGATGTTCCATAAGAGGACTAAACACTTTGAAGTCGATTTTCATTATGTAAGAGAGCGTGTGGCAATGAAGAAGTTGGAGGTTCGACACATCTCTGCTTCTCTCCAGCTCGCTGATGTGTTTACCAAGTCATTGCCACAAGACTCCTACTTGAAGCTACGCAGCAAACTCAGTGTCGATCTTCCCCCGCCACAGAGTTTGAGGGGGTGTAATAACAATGGGCTTGTGGTCTTTACTTGGGCATTGCTAATAAAGTTTTGACTATTTGTATCAAATCTTGATCATCCACATACTAGCTCTTTTATATACCTCAATGGAAACTGAATTTTGACGTCATCTCAATTAATGTTATTGTTATAAGGTAGCAATGTTAATATCTAAGAATGTAATCACCGGCTAGTTCCGAGTCTCTTGAGATCAGGAAGCAGCCTAAACTTCATATAAGTCTTTGGCCTGGGGACATAAATATTTTTTTTTTGTATTTTCTGTTGGAGTGATCCATGAGTTTTTTCCAAGATATGCATAGAAGTCCTGTTGAAGCGTTAGAAGATGAGTGTTAGCATTTATACTTCAGGAACCAGGTTAATTAGGTTTTTTTCTTTGTTTTGTCAGAGAGATATTTGATTAGGTAATACATGGAAGTGTTTTGTATTAAGTTATAAAAACAGCCAATATAAGATGGAATTTCATCACAAAAGAATGCTTGTAGCATGTTCTAACATTCAAATTCCTGTACCATAATTTCACCATCTGAGAATCAAACCCTAGTTAGGGTGGAAAGAAGCACTACAGCGCCACGATTCCATAAAACAGTTTAGCTGTTTATGGAATATATACACACCATATTAAATCCAGCTAATCGTCTGTTTTTCAGTTATTTAAACAAATATCTGATATTTGTAAAAATCCAGAAAATGAAAATGCTATTTGTCTGCCACATTTGGTTATTACATCAAATCCAGATTTTATCAATGAATAGAGTAGATACTAAGCTTATCTAACTTAAAACAGGTAATTACGTGAACATCCGGATTTGCTAGGGAAGGAAAGATGGAGGGTCTGAGAATAAAAATTTCAATACATTACTACTAGTAACTACATGTGTGCATGGCAGGTTTTGAGCCATGCGTAGTAAAATATTTGTAACAGATTCCCGAAATTTTTTTAGAAAACTACATAGACATAAGTTTCAAAAAAAAAAATATGCTCCCAATTTTTTTTACATCTACTCTATTAATTTAGAGTCCTATTTAAGTTTTACCATGGCATATTTTTTTTGGACCTATTGAACATGTTGTGACTTAATTTTAAAACACGTTATTTATACTATCTTATATGATGATCAATATATTAAATTAAATTACAATCTAATTAGTAGAGTTTCGTTCTAACATCTTCTCAAACAATTCTCAAAACCTAATTTCTTCTTCATCTTCAAGCCGCCAGCTATGGAGTTTTCGGATGTCTTTCTGAGAATAACCCTTTATAACTTCTATCCAACTTCTGTGTGGCCTCTTCTATTGAGTGCTTCCTCCATCAATATCATTTCATAAATCTTTTTCTTTTGAGATTTAAACGTAGGTTTACACGAGCTTATTTGTTCTTATTGACTATGCATGTATTGCTTTCGTCTGTATTGAAACCTTTATATAATCATTGTCTTGTGACTTCCGATTATGATCCTTTTTTTTTTGAGAATTGAATTCCAATTCTTGAACCAATGTTTCGATGCTATGATTTTTTATATGTATTGAAGCCAATCTTTTGTCTATGTTCTTGCCCACTTTGATTCAGGATGAGGAAATTCCCATGGATATTGGTGACAAAAGATGACATGAGAGGCCATCTCTTTCAGCTACTTGGAACAAGAAATTCCCAAGCTGAAAAGAAAAACATCAGATATACTATATACAGCACTATCATCTGTGAGTTTATATACAAGTATATATATATATTTGATTGTATTGGTTTCCAGTATTGCAGTCCCGAATATCTGTGTCAAGAGAGGATGGAGAAATACTCATGAGCCTAGCTATGCTCCTTCATGTTCATACAATGATTTGGGAGCCGTAGGTTTAGGTACTTGGAGCTCTATTACCAGTGGACCAATCAAATGTTTTGGTGATGGCATATTTTTGCTTACGAATTGTGAGCACAATATGATACTACCATGGTGGCTGCGTTCTGGGGGAAGTAGTGAACTTTGGTTTCAAATTCAGTGACATTGATTCTCTAAGAATTGTGAATGGATTAACCTTGAATATCTCTTCAAAGACTAATTAATCCACAAGATACTTTTATTATGTTTGGAAGTAAAATCTGCCAAGGTTTGTACGCTTTGGTACGGTATATTATTGATGTTTGGTTATACTAAAAACAAATTTTCATATGAACATTATTGCATGTACATGGGGCAGGCAGATGTTGAGAAGAGTGGGAGTCTGTAAAATACATGTGAGATACAAGATAAGCTTGATGGCATTTTCTGGATTACTCTTACTGATTCTAGCAAGTTTGTCTGTAATTGTTGTAAACAACATGACTGAAATGTAATTATCAACATCTGAGTTTACTCAGAGTAGCTGTTTTAATAAAGTTTAAGGCTTATTATTTCAGAAAGAAGTACATCTTTATATTGCAGAAATATGAGAAAATTTAAATCATACTGATACCAAACACATGTTACCATGTTCCTAATATTGCTGTTTAAACCAAACAAAAAACCAAAATAATTAAATCCAAACGAAAACAAATTTCTAAATAACCGAACGGTTCCTATATTTTTTATACCGAAAACCAAAACTCTTGACCGAACTGGTATCAAACTGAAAACCAAAAAAAGTAAAATCCGGAGGCGAACCAAAACATCTAAAATATAAATAAACAAAGAAAAAAAAATTCGCGCTTTCAAAGCGCGGTACTATCCTAGTAATCATTACAATAAGCTCCTAAAATCTGAGAACCCGTCCTGTGTGTGTTTTGGGTCTTAAAACTTATCATGCGTAAAGTCAACTCCAAGTTATTTAATCATTACATATACTTTTTTACGTGTGAATTTCATTAAAAATGAGAGAGTTTGCATAATACAAAAGGTTAAAACCAACTAGCTCCTCTGCCCCCAAAAAAAATGAGAGAGTTTGCATGAGAGAGTTTGCATAATACAGTCTCCTTCCCTGTTCTCTCTCGGCGTAAAATAGCTGGCTCCCTCTTTTGGGCATCTTTCCCTGTTTACTAACGTGCTCCGTTGGGTAAAGTAGGTCTTTTGGCTCAATTAAACACGTTTCCAAAAAGAAAAGTAACCACTTTCGAGATATTTTCCCTGTTTTCGACACAAATCCAGGCTGGTTTCTAGGGTTTGTTCTTTGAAGTTCATCTGTGGAAGCTTAGTAAATCCGGAGATTTCGTCGGTGATTGAAGTTTTCTCTGAGATAATCGTCTACTAAGGAGAACTCAAGCAGAGGTGATGTCGTCTCAACTCGATAAAGCTCTGTTGGATCTCTCGTTGGAGGAAGAAGAAGATGTTCCGTTTCTACTACCAGATACGCCGGAGTATTGTTCGGCCGGAAGGAACTCGCTGAGTCTGGTTGGAAGATTGCTTAATCCGTCCTACCAAAAGATGTCTGATCTCATACTGGATATGCCTAGGAAATGGCAACTCTATGATAGAGTCAGAGGTGTTGCGCTCTCAAGAGAAAGATTCCAGTTCATATTCAAGTATGAACATGACCTACTGGATATCCTAAATAGGGGAGTTCATACTTTCAAGCTCTGGCCTTTGGTGATGGAGAGATGGGTTGAAAAGCCCCCTGAAGATTATCTGCAACACATAATGGTTTGGGTCCAGATGAGAAACATACCAGTTAATCACTACACCAAGAAGGCGCTCTGGGCTCTGGGAGATTTTGCAGGCCAAGTGGTGGAGGTAGCTTTCGACCCGGAGAAACCGCAGGTCAAGGACTACATTAGAGTGTTGGTCAAGTTCAATGTTGCAAGACCTCTAAGGAGGTTTAAAACTGTTACTACTCCTGGAGGAGAGGAAATCAAGATCAGGTATGACTATGAAAGGCTTCAGAAAAGGTGCTACACTTGTCAAAGACTTACTCATGAGCGAGACGATTGTCCCTTCTTCCTCAAGAAAAAGGAGGACCTTGAAAATGCTGGAGCATCGTCTGCTGAGAGTAAGAAGCTGGAGGCCTTGGAACGCTTAGATGAAAATGATCCCTTATGTGGAATCATTCCGGAGACTCTGCTTGGGAGGGATGCAGTCTCAGGCAAACCGAAGATTAATGAAGATGTGATGGAAGGGATGAGAACATACTTAGCCGTAGTGGAGGGTCCTGAAAGAGAGGCTCGAGTTGAACGGGTAAAGAAATCCCTTCTGGATCTGGAGAATGACCCCATTGGAAGAAAAACTGCGCTTATGCTGGAACCAGAACCAAGAATCACAAAGGATCTAGACAAAGGAAAGGGTGTGGTTTTCGATTTCAGTAAGCAAAGCAAGGGCCCAATCTCTACAGATAAGTTGATGGCGTCAGCTATCACAGCAGGTGCTTGTATCCTACAATCGGGGAAAGTGGTGACTGCAATGCTGGAACCAGATGATCTCACTAGCTCTACCTTCTCTCTTATCTCACAGAAAAGTTCTACGGGTTTCACTACTGGTTTCTTTGAAACTAGTATGTCCGGGACTAATCTGAAGAAGGGTAGAGCTAGAAAAAGACCTGGAACTTTCAAGAGGAGAAACAATGGCAAAGCAGTCCTAAAAGAAGATAAGGATACATGCAAGAAGATTGGTGAAGGTGTGATGACCATTTCGAAGAGGAAGGCAAAAGATGATGTCGAGCCATCTCAAAGCTCTGCAAGGTTTAAGAAACCATTGGTGGTCCCAAGTGAGGGACCGTCCAATATCTAAATGACGATGCTGAGCTGGAATTGCCAGGGATTGGGCCGTGCACAGGACCTGGTGATTCCAAGACTGTGGGAGATGAAGCAAGATCATTTCCCAGACATTTTGTTTTTAATGGAAACCAAGCACAACAGAGATGTTTTGGTGGATCTTCAGACATGGTTAGGCTACGATAGGATCATGACAGTCAATCCTATTGGGTACAGCGGAGGCCTAGCTTTAATGTGGAAGAGCTCGGTGTATCTAGATTTCAAGTATGTAAATAAGAACCTTTTGGATTTTCATGTACAGTATGGATCTTCCAGCTTCTTTGTTTCATGTATTTACGGTGAACCCATTCGAGGTAACCGACCTAAATTATGGGAGAGGATTTCGCGTATTGGTGTCTATAGAAAAGAACCCTGGTGTATGATGGGTGATTTCAACGACATCAGAAACAATGACGAGAAAATTGGAGGTCCGAGAAGGAGTGAAATATCTTTTCAACCCTTCAATGACATGCTGGAGATAGGAGAGATGGTGGAGTTGCAAAGCTCTGGGGACAGTTTCACTTGGGGAGGAACCAGAGGCTCTCTCTCTATCCAATCCAAACTAGACAGATGTTTTGGTAACAAGAGGTGGTTCCAAGTGTTCCCAGCTTCCAATCAGGTCTTCATGGATAAAAGAGGCTCTGATCATAGACCTGCTTTGGTGAATCTCTTAGCGGCTTCATCTACTCGCAGAGGATCCTTTAGATTTGATGGCAGATTTCTCCATAAAAATGGAGTGAGAGAAGAGATCAAGAAAGCCTGGTTGACCAACCATCCCCTGTTCGAAACTAAAGTGTCTGATAGAATCAAGAGATGCAGAAAGGCCCTCAGCAACTGGAAAAAGAAAGAAAATCTGAATTCTAGAGACAAGATAAAGCAAATCCAGTGTGCTTTGGAGTTGGAACAATCGGCTTTGGTGCCAACAACGGTGAGAATTAATTTCCTCAAAGCAGAATTAGTCCAAGCATACAAAGAGGAGGACCTGTACTGGAAACAGAGATGCAAAGAAAGATGGGCTGTCAAAGGGGATATGAATACCAAGTTCTATCATGCATCAGTGAAGAGCAACAGAGCAAGGAAGAAACTCATCAAGTTGATGGATGAGAGGGGCAGACAACATTTTGACGAAGAGGCTAAGGGTGAAGTTGCGAAAGAATACTTCTCAAATCTTTTCAAGTCTACGACCAGCGGGGACTACTCTGAATTGTTTGAGGGATTCTCCAAAAAAGTCTCGGGGGAAATGAATGAGAAGCTTGCCAGAGAAGTCAGTATTGAGGAGGTCAAAATAGCTGTATTTGCGATCAAGGCAGGAAGTGCACCTGGGCCTGACGGGATGACTGGCCTCTTTTTTCAGAGGTACTGGGATATAATAGGAGCAGAGGTAACGAAAGAAGTGCGTGATTTCTTTTCGTCTGGTATATTCCCTGCTGAGTGGAATTTAACCTACCTGTGCTTGCTACCAAAGATTGATGATCCAGTCCTCATGTCTGATCTAAGACCTATCAGCCTATGTTCGGTATTATACAAGATCATATCCAACATCTTGGTCACCAGGTTGAAGCCATTGATGCCGAAGATAGTATCCCCCACGCAGTCTGCATTTGTAGAAGAGAGGCTCATCACAGATAATATTCTAATTGCTCACGAGATCATCCACGCCTTAAAGACGAACGACAAAATATCCAAAGACTTCATGGCTATCAAATCCGACATGTCTAAGGCGTATGACCGTGTGGAATGGGGTTATTTGCGTGCTCTGTTGGAGGCTCTTGGCTTTGAAAATCGGTGGATTGATACAATTATGTTTTGTGTCTCCACGGTGAAGTATGCAACGCTCATCAACGACCAACCTTTTGGATGGATAAAACCGGAGAGAGGATTGAGACAGGGAGACCCCTTGTCTCCTTTTCTCTTTGTCTTGTGCACTGAAGGGCTGATACATCTGATCCAAAGGGCTGTGGATACCGGAAAAATCCAAGGAATTCAGTTATCGGCAGACGGACCAATGATTCACCATATGATGTTTGCGGACGACAGTCTACTAATATGCAGAGCAACAGAGGTTCAAGCTCAGGATCTAATGAACATCCTCAAAGTCTATGAGAAGGCGACTGGTCAACTGATCAATGTGGCGAAGTCGGCAATCACCTTTGGCGCGAAAGTTGATGAAACCACAAAGCTTCTTATCCAAGGCTTTACTGGGATTTACAAAGAGGGAGGTACGGGTTCGTATTTAGGCCTACCTGAGTGCTTCAGTGGTTCCAAAACTGAGATCCTAGCTTATATCTATGATAGGCTAAAGGAAAGACTGTCAGGCTGGTTTACTAAACTCTTGTCGTTGGGAGGGAAGGAGGTTTTAATCAAGGCGATTGCGATGGCAATGCCGGTGTACGCAATGTCATGCTTCAAGTTGACAAAGAAATCTTGTGAGAACCTCACCAAAGCTATGGCTGACTTTTGGTGGAATTCTCTTGAGCACAAAAGGAAAATGCACTGGCTGAGCTGGACAACATTATGCCTTGCAAAAAAACACGGTGGATTAGGGTTTAAAGACATCCAGAACTTCAATCAGGCTCTGCTGGCCAAACAGGCATGGAGGATCATCAACGACCCTGAATCTCTGTTTGCAAGAGTTTTCAAAAGTAGATACTTCGAGAATGGAGATTTCCTATCGGCTAAAAACGGATCAAGACCCTCATACGCATGGAGGAGTATCCAGTTTGGGAAAGAGCTACTGAGCCGGGGCTTGAGGAAACAACTGGGTAATGGTACAACGATGTCAGTGTGGACTGAACGCTGGATAGAAGGAGATAGGAGAAGAGCGCCTTTGATGAAGAATATCTTTGTAGACCTTGAGCTTAAGGTCAGTGATCTCATAGACTCCCATAATAAAGTCTGGCGTTTGGACAAGCTCAGAGAACTGTTCTTCGAGGAGGATGTTGGTAGAATCCTAGCCATGAAGACAGTTTTTGATCAAGAGGATTATTGGGTTTGGTTGCATAACAAACATGGGAGCTATACTGTTAAGTCGGGGTACTGGTTCATCAACAGTTACGCCCGCAGAGAGGAGATCAGAGCGGCAGAATCTCGCCCATCTTTGAATGATCTGAAAGCTGAAGTTTGGAAAATTCAAACTGCTCCGAAAATAAAAACCTTTATTTGGAGAGCAGTGAGCAATGCGATCCCGGTGGGAGAGCTACTGGTGAAGAGAGGGATCAAGATGGACCCTGTGTGTCAAGCTTGTGGATATCAAGGTGAATCAATCAACCACATCATTTTCCAGTGCACGGTTGCAAGACAAGTGTGGGCTCTGGCCAACGTGCCACATTTAGAGCAGGGATTTGATGAGGTATCTCACTTTTCTAACTTTCATGCCCTCATGTTGATGATGAAAAACGGTGACATTCCTGAGGAGGTTAGAAATGCGATACCATGGTTGGTTTGGTATCTGTGGAAATTTAGAAATGGCATTCTTTTTGAGACAAGGGACAGAACACCTTCAGATGTAGCTGCTAAAGCATTGGAGGAGGCAGATTTCTGGTTGTTGGCGAGGAAAAATGATTTGAAATGGGAGAAGGAGGAAATTGAGGCAGTGACGGTTAGAATGAAGTCATGGTCAGTTCCACCGAGTGGTTGGTTGAAAGGAAACATTGGGGTACATTGGAACAAAACCAAGGCTAAATGCGGTGCAGCTTGGGTGGTTCGAGATGAAACGGGGAAGGTATTAATGCATAGTCGACGAGCAATATTCAATGTTCGCTCGCTCGATGAGGCAAAATTCCAGACGCTCTTATGGGCTCTGGAAAGCTTTGGTTCTCACCACCTAAACCGTATCATCATTGCATTAGAAGATACTACTTTGCCCCAAGTTGTCACAAGACCAAAAGTTTGGCCGAATTTCAAATACCAACATGCTGAGATTATGAAGAAATTGGAGAAGATAGATTGGTGGAGACTGTTAAGTGAAGAAAGATCAACTAATAGAGGAGCTTTCATCATAGCTCAAAGTGTCCTTAAAGATGGCTATATGCAATCTTATGTAGCTTCAGGTGCTCCTTTTTGGCTTAAGGATCTCTTTGAGAATGAAGAAAGGCTGTCCTCTTTTGCTGTTGGGGCTTAGTGACTTACGCGTTGGTTTTTTTGGGTTACAGCGTTAACTGGTTTAAGTTTGGGGGTTAATGGCTTAATTTTTTGGGTATATATGGTCGTGATCAGTACTGACCTTGTAGTGCTCTGCTTCTTTGTAAGCATGGTTGTAACCAAACTCTTTGCTCGGTTGAGCTCGGTAATTATATTATCAGATGACAAAAAAAAAAAGCTAACTAAACCCACAAAAAGAGTTTCAGTCGTAAGTTAACCATTGTAACATGAGGTTTCGAAATTTCTTTCTGTTCCTCCTTGCTAGAATGGCATTTCGAACAGTCTGTCTATCATTACATATACTTGTTTCTTATTCATTGTTTAATGTGAAATATATACTTTAACCATACATAGATGGTCTAATGGTAGGAAGTACTCGATCTAGATTTAAAGTAATTCTTTTAACGTTAAATCTGTATGACCACACGGATGTGAAACCATGTTTTAGATATTATTTGAATATTTCAAAAGAAATTTCATCTGCATATGATCTCTTTAAAATTAGTTGAACATTTTTTATAAATCTGAAATACCTTCAAATAAATAAAAAATGAAATATATACCTCTCGAGATTAATTAAATTTCATTTTTTGGGGAGATAGTTAGCAATCTACTCACATATTTTTTCTTACCTAAATAACCTGAAGTTTTTGTCAAAGTTTCCTTTAAAGTTGTATTTGAGAAATAAAAGGCTAGCTGTATTAGAGAATATGAGTGCATGTTTCTTTGTTTCATCACTAAAACAACACATGGCAACGAGCTACAGAAGTTAAAGAAAATTTCATAGCTTTACAGAAACCTCCACTCTGAATATTTATAGAAGAAAACTACGTCCAAATTTATAAAAAACCTCCACTCTAAATATTTTCGTAAAACCAACATTCATAAATAAATTCATATGATAGTCTTACCAAACATAAAGCAGAAAAAACGTAAAACAAAGACCGATATAAAAAGAAAGACCTAAATTTTTATTTCTTAGATTAATATTGGATGTGACCATCTTAGCTTACTATTCTATAGTTATAAGATCACAAACTTTGGGCGAGTTTTTCTTGGTGCTCAGCTTTCCCCAGAACCACCGGCAATATCCTCCACCGGTGTCTCCTATTCCTCCACCGACCGTTGTGGCTGTGCTTGCCGTTAAATTAATCTTCATGTTTTCTCTGTGAAACTTCCTTGCCGTGTAAGCCTCCGCCATAGCCATCCCTCCTAGTCCTGATCCGTCTAGCGACATGTTCGATCAATCTAGAAAATCACAGGAAACAAGTTTTTTGGAATAATATAATTTAATAATGAAAAGAGACGAAAATAGAACAAAGAGATTTATAAATGTTAAAGACTTTAGTGAAAGATGTGTCTTGTTTGGAGGTTGGGGAGGGGTTGGGCTGAATATATAGATGAATTTGTGGGTCCATTTTTGTTGAATGTATTTTCTCTGTTTCCCACTTACTATTAACGTGTATAATAATAGTGGCGAATCGGAAATATTAGCGCTGTTGTTCATTTCATATGTAGTGGTGTCTCCAGTATAATTCCTCTATCCTGAGAATAGAGACTTCTATATACAGTTTTAATATACTAATTGAAGCGAAAGATGTTACAACATATCTGATCCTTACAGAATTCAATCTTTAGAATACTATTATGCATTTCCTAAGTTTATAGGGTTGAATGTTAGTAACATTATTATTATATATAGGTTAAAACTCAATAACTAAATTAACGATATATCAGTCAATGAGTCGTAGAGACTTCTATACAATTTTTATTATATTAATTGAAGCTAAAGATGTCACAACTAGGGACTTAGAGCATCTCCATTGAAAACTCTTAAGGGGGGTTCACACATTTTTCAAAAAAAAAATATATTAAAATAAGCAAATTTTGTGAACCTCTCTCTTGCAAAGTTCTTCCCGGTAAACCCCTCTCCTGAGGTTCATCACTGTAGCGTGGGTCCCACGTATCGTGGCGGCCCACGATTGGTCTATTTTTTTTTTTTTTTTTTTTTTTAAAAGAAAAATCAAAAAAAAAAGTAAAAAAATTTAATAATTAAAAATTGAAAAGGTGAACCCCAAGAAGGGGTTCACCAATGGAGATGCTCTTACAGAATTCAATCTTATTATGCATTTACCTTAAGTTTATAGGGTTGACCGTCAGTAACATTATTTTATATAGGGGTTAACAATTTTTATTATACTAATTGAAGCGAAAGATGCCACAACTAGGGACTCACAACATTACATATCTGATCCTTATAGAATTCAATCTTATTATGCATTTATCCTAAGTTTATACTAATTTTAACCATATATAAAATAACGTTACTGACAGCCAACCCTATAAACTTATTGTAAATGCATAATAAGATTGAATTCTACAAGGATCAGATATGTTGTGAGTCCCTAGTTGTGACATCTTTCGCGTTTCAATTAGTATAATAAAAATTGTCCGATTAATATAATATTGTCCAATTTAAATTTTAGAAGATCTGGATAGATTTATTTTTGGATTCCATCTCGAAAAATCTCATAGTAATTAGAGTAGTATATCTTTTTATATATTAGACTTTGATTTGTCTAACTTTCAATGTGATATTTAGACCGGATCTTTCGGTAACTATAATTCTTTTGTCTTTGTAATAATATTTAGTTTAATATATAATATATATCCACTGCACATTGGCAACTTGAGTGTGAATTGGTCGGTATCATAAAACGTTTATCAGATATTCTGGAAGAAGTTATCTATTTGTCAATCCCTACTACACATAATCTATACTTGAGTACTTTTAGAAAATCAGGATAAAAATAACTATAATGCGTTTGTTCTTTTAGCTCATAGATTTTGAGAATTTATTTAAGCCTTTTGGTCCATATACGTAGTACTAAAGCCATAATATTTTTTTTTAAGTTATCAATTTACAGAAAACTTTCGTTTGTACGTTATATATTCTGAAATATGTTTACATAAAAATAAAAATAAAAATAAAAATAAAAATAAAAATGTATTACAGTATACATGATTAAATTTTATAGTTGAAAATGTTATGCTTTGTATTCGGTTATGTGATATATAGAAAATATATACTGTAAATATATATTTTCAAGTGCAAAATAACAAAACGACATCAAAATATTTAATTTGAAGTATTCTAAAAACTTAAAAATAGTTTTCACTATCCATAACATAAAACTATACACTACATTATTATTTGAATATAAAATATATAATGAGTTGACAAAAATTATATATTACCCCTCTGTTTTTTAAAGATCCATGTTCTAGGAAAAAAATTTGTTTTAAAAGATACATTTTTTACTTTTTAATGTATTATTTAATGAAAATCTGTTAACTTAAAAAAAAATTGTATTTATTAGATTTTTATTGGTTAAAGGTTATGGAAAATTGTTATTCACAAAAATCAATGCATTTTTAATGTGATTTCTTAATATATGTGAAAAGTCTAGATATATATCTTTAAAAAACAGAGGAGGTATGGTTTATGATTATATCATTAATATATATCTCCATAAAACTTTCCAAAACTTTATTATCATACCAAACTATATCATATATTACAGTGATCAATTTCAAACTGATGAAATTTATTAGTTTATCTTATTTATTAATTTATCATATTTTAGTTATTATATATTAGACTATTTTATTTTTCCTTCTTTTATTTAACGAACAATTTATTCAGGTTAGTCACTCATCTGTCATACTCAGCTAATTTGGGTATAGGCCCGAAAGAGCCCGTTATAACTCGAAGCCGGCCACATCGAATTGTGTACACTCGGATCAGTGCCACGTGCAACGATGATACACATGATAAAGATGAATGGGTCACATGCTACAGCGTAAATAGCTTGGTTAGCTGTGCGACCCGGAGAAAAAGAGACCGGTCGAATTTGAAGCCCACGTGCTCCCTGGTCCATTCTCCATCGCCGTTTTGGGACCTACCATCTGTACTATTAAAGCATGATCCTATTTGAATTTTTACCTAAACCTATTCATTCTATTATAAGGAAGTCGCAAGTTTCATTAAGGATATTTCTGTTATTTTGTATCATTTTTAATTAATGGGTCTTTTAGTTATAGGCCCAAACTTTTTTTTTCTTTAGTTTTACGGTTTTGGGCCATTTGAACCGATTTTAATATTTATCTAAGTTTACAGTTTTCATTTGGGCCATTTAGGCCAAGTTCTAATATTGATATTAACAAATATTTACATATAATTATTATTATTTATTTTTCTCAATATAATTAAAACTTTCTGAAAATATTTTAATATTGATAATGAAAGACTTAAAATTATTAAAAGAATATAATATTAATTTATTCACAAGTTAAATCTGTTAAAAATTATATCTTTCAAAAATTCAGTACATAAAAGTGAAAATTGATTGAAAAAAACTAAAATATCACTTCAAATTTTTGAAAAAATTCAAGTTCAATTTTAAACAGAAATACCCATTTATACAATAAATAAAAATAAAACAATACAATAAAAATAAATGAAAATATTTCATTTCACAAACTTATTCAAAATTTATAAAAAAAATAAAAAATAAACCCTATTCAAAACCTAGTTACCATTTATTTTAGAGAAATTGCCAAAAATACCATTTTCATAGTACCACTTTTCATGTTTACACTAACCACTTTTACCACTACTTTTAATGAAGGGTTTAGATTTGAAGGTTTAGGATTTAGGGTTTAGATTTGATGTTTTAGAGTTTAAGGTATATAGTTTAGGGTTTAGAGTTGAGGATTTAGGGTTTAGAGTTGAGGATTTAGGGTTTATAGTTTAGATTTTAGGGTTTAGGGTTTAGGATATTGAATTTAGGGTATATAGTTTAGGGTTTAGGGTTTAGAGTTGAAGATTTGGGGTTTAGGGTTTAGAATTAGAAGTTTAGGATTTAAAATTTGGGATTACAATTTTGAAAAGCATATAAAAACAAAGATATAATAGTCTTTACCATTATAATAAATAAGGTATTTTTGAAAATATGTCTTTAGTGGTGGTAAAGATGAATAATGGTACCTTGAAAGTGGTATTTTTGAAAATTCCCCTTTATTTTACCTTCTTAAACTTAAACTATTACTCCTTCCGTTTCGATTTAATTGTCGTTATAGAAAAAAAATTTCGTTTCAAAATAAGTGTCGTTTTCGATTTTCAATGCTTGGTTAAAATATGGTTAGACGTATAGATAATTGTGTTTTTATCTTGGAAATATATAAAATCATATGTTTTCTTAATCTGTATGTATAAACCTAAAACGACAATTAAAATGAAACGGAGGGGGTATTCGTTAATCACATATATGCATTTTTACATCTGGATAACATAATACAATTATATCACTAATCAATATCCATAATCCACGGTATGATTAACTGCTGATATTTGATATTTTATATTTTAAAATATTATGCTCAAGAAAACATATATTTTGAAACGTTAAGAGATATGGTGAGAAAACTTTTAAGAGATATAACCATTGTTAAGTCTTATATTAGTGGATCTAGATTTAATTTTGAAGGTTATTAAATTGTATTGATTTTTAAGAAATTACCAAAAATACCATTTTCATAGTACCACTTTTCATGTTTACACTAACTACTTTTACCACCACTTTTAATGAAGGGTTTAGATTTGAAGGTTTAAGATTTAGGGTTTAGATTTGATGTTTTAGGGTTTAGGGTATATAGTTTAGGGTTTAGAGTTGAAGATTTAAGGTTTATAATTGATAATTTAAGGTTTATAATTGAGGTTTTAGGGTTTAAGGTTTAGAGTATTGAATTTAGGGTATATAGTTTAGAGTTTAGGGTTTATTGTTGAGGATTTAGGGTTTAGGGTTTAGAGTTGGAGGTTTAGGATTTAGAGTTTATAATTAGAATTTTGAAAAGCAAATAAAAACAAAGATATAAGAACCTTTAACCTTTTAATAAATAAGGTATTTTTGAAATGTGTATTTAGTGGTGGTAAAGATGAATAGTGGTATCTTAAAAGTGGTATTTTTTGAAAATTCCCCTTGATTTTTCTTGTTTAAAATTAATTTGAAGACAAAAAGTGAACTTTTTAATGTATAACTAGGTGATAACCTGCGCCTTGCGCAGGGTGAATGACCAAAAGAAAATTTTTATTTTTAATTTATAGATATTAAAAATTTTAAAGTTATAAGCACACATATTAGATCTAATGGTAGCCATCTTCGAAAGGGTGCATGTTTATATAATGTAAGATTAATGGTTTTTAAGAAAAAACTTTTGTAATTGGTTATGTGTCAGATTTATTTTATTAAAATGAAATATATAACAGTATGCAATAACTTTAGTCCATTTATTATGGATTTAAGACAAATCAAAACATATGAAATAGAAGTATTATTTTCATAATAAAATTTATGATTATAATATTATAAGAAACACTGGTAATAAAAAATACGCAAGAAATAAATTATAAAGAAACAAAATAAACTGATAAAGCAAAAAAGTCACAAAAATTCTTCAGAACTCCTGATTTGCACTCCTATAAATAGAAATAACTAAGGATTAGTTTATCAAAATAAATCCAGCGGCAGTAATTATGCACATAACAATACACTTATATGATCTCATATGCTTTAAATAAAGTACTAAAAAATAATAATAAGGTCAGGAGAAAAAGAAATGGTACTCTATCCTGACAATATTCACCCTAACCTTTCACATTGTCTTGAAAGGTTTCGAATCGGACACGTTTGTAAATCCAGCCATGAATTTACTTGAGAGAGAACTTTGATAAATAGTGTGTCGGGAAGAAGATTGTGGTGAGTCTTTTGAATTGTAGAAATATATTTATATTAAGACGTCAAACCCGTGTAGGGTTGAACGAAACCTTGATATGATAAAGCCGTAACTAAAGTAAAATATTATTTAATATAAAATAACATGCCCACCAATTACATGAGCTACGATCGTCTTTAATTTATTAGTCAACGTAATAATGTAATTTCTCTTTATATGACAAAATTAAAGGAAACGACATCAAGGTCGATGCATAATTGATTCAATAATTTGAAATAAATAATTTATACTTCCTTATATACAACAATCAAATAATATTAAAAGAGTCTGACCTTAATTGAGTTCCTATAATTACCAGAAAAATCAAGGAATCAAATACCGTTTGGCATTAGTAACCCATAATTATGGTTCTCGAAATAAGTAAATGTTTCCAAAATCGTAAATCTAATAATATCAAAGTTATTAGAAGTTTCCTTTCAATAATGAAGTGCCCGGTTGATCATTGAGAAAATAACCTTTTATTTAATGTCACCTTGATTTGAATTTGTATTTTTAAATTGATTACGATAAGTTTGAATATAGGGTCCTGGTTTTACGTATAGAGTTTTGCTATGTCTGATGGATTTTTAAGAAGACATTATTGTTATTGTTATCATATATAAAGTACAATAATACTTTGTGTTGATTTATATGTATCAAAACTATCATGAAAAATGATTTGTATGTATCAAAACTATCATGATAAAATAATTTATATGTATCAAACTTTTGAGATAAAATGATTAGATTACGTTTATAAAATGATTAGATATATACGATAATTATATATTTATAATATATACGATAATTATATATAATGAAGACTTGTAAAAACCATCAAAACTATCATGATAAAATAATATATATGTATCAAAAGTCTGATAAAATGATTAGATTGCATTGATAAAATAATTAGATGGCGTTGAGAATTATATATAAAATATTATATGATGAAGACTTGTAGAAACCAAGAGAAGACTCAGATTTTTCGGTCTCTTCAATTTAAATATATAAAGTAAAATTTATAAAGACCATGCTTGTGATGAAGATTGTGAATATAGTACATACGATAGGGCATTTGTATTTTAGTTTGTATTTTGATTTCGATCTGGTAAGACTGAGACAAAATATCGTATGAAACCATATTTCAATCCATAGTAACAAATAATGAGAGAACCATGTAAATAATAATCGAATGCATCCAACATATAATCCGTGACTCAAAATATGGTAAATAATAATGCAAGAACATGAATCATAGACATGATTTATTTGTTTAGTCAATAAGTAAAAACTTAGATTATATTAGTTAAGTAACAATCTAATGACTAATGACAATTATTGTGATTAGTCTAGTTAATTAAGAGTTTTTGAAATTAGGTTGTGAGAGAACTTATGGTGATGACACCTAGGAAATGGCACACTGGTAAATCACACATGAATTAAAAGTTACTTATTTCTAATGCTCCTAAAATAATATATAAGGGATGTTATATTATGATGATACTAACGTTGTAGTCATTAAATGTCATGAATTTAAAAAGCACTTTTGGGGAAGTAGATTAGTCAAATCTTTGCGGGTTTCAAACAACATTTCGATTTTACACATTTGGTTGCTCGTTTTATATAAAAAAAATCTTCATTAAATTTCAGGTATAAATAAAATTAAATATAAATAAATACGAAATTGGTGATCACCTCAAAAGAAAAAAAAATGAAAATGTAGTCCGACATAATAAATCTGCATTTGTTATATACTACATGGAAAAAAATAAAAAATAAAATGGGACCATGCGAATTAATTAAATTAATTAAATATTGAATTAAGGAAGGGGATTAATAAGTGGCTTTGGCGGGATGTCTCTGTTTCTTAATTAATCCTTCTCTTTTACTTAAAACCCCAAACACAAACAAACACTGTGTTGTGTGTTGTGAGAGACTG
The DNA here is from genome assembly GCF_000801105.2 of Raphanus sativus. Classification (NCBI taxonomy): domain Eukaryota; kingdom Viridiplantae; phylum Streptophyta; class Magnoliopsida; order Brassicales; family Brassicaceae; genus Raphanus; species Raphanus sativus. The sequence goes on along the minus strand of NC_079511.1, from coordinate 9,760,404 downwards.
TAATCAATCAACTCTCCTTATGATATTTCACCAACAACACTTGTCATTTAATCAAACCCTAAAAACCTAATCTCCTCCTAAATCTCTAGATCCGTAAAATGCACCTTAATCCCACAGATTCTTAAGTCTATCCCCAATTTCAAATTCACACACTTTCCAAAATATTATTATTATTATTTATAGTGGGAAAGAAAAAAGCTGGAGAAGATGAAGTGAGAGAGATATCGTGGTTGAAGAGATTCTCCATTGGTCGGCGTTATTGCTTGCTTCCGACATAAGTACCCTTCCCCCCCCCCCCCCCCCCCCCCCCCCCTCCACTTCAGATCCGGACACAAGGTGACAGATCTATCCTCTCATTATCTAATTAATTAATGCACAACCAAAACCAATCTTTTTCTTATTTGTTTTTGTTGTTTCTGTTTCGTTTTCTAAATCTGGTCATAAGAGTCATACAGAGTGTTCTTAGCTAAGTATGTCAGTTGAAATCGGATCTCTTTGCTCTCAGTTTTTTTTTGGGTTTCAGGTTGACTTAAAGTTTGGGGCTTTGCTTTTGGATCTGAGGATTTAGCTTAGCAATGTGCAACTTTTAGATTTTTGTTTCCATTTTTGAAAGAAAGCTCTTTCCTTTCTTGGAATTGAAGAGGATTCAAATAGTTTTAGTCAATGTTCTGTCTTTAGTCTTCTTTCATCTCTTGTTTCTACTATGTTTTTAATATAAGATAAAAAAAATTGAGCTAATTTCTCATGTGTGTATTTCAGGTGAGGAGGCTCTTTTGATTTTTTTTTCTTTTGTTTTGAGTAATGTCGAGACTTGCGAAATGGAAGCTGGAGAAAGCCAAAGTCAAAGTGGTCTTTCGATTGCAGTTTCACGCTACTCATGTAAGTCAAGAATTAACACAAAATCAGATACTCATCTAAAGTAGTTTCATAACATGTTGATTGGGGAATGTGAACGTTGTGTGATCTGATGGATTTTGTTTTTTTTTTTTTTAAATTAAAAAAGGTTCCACAAGCGGGATGGGACAAGCTGTTCATATCCTTTATCCCTGCTGACTCTCTAAAAGCTACAGCAAAGACAACAAAAGCACTTGTCAGAAATGGGACTTGCAAGTGGGGTGATCCCATTTATGAAACTACAAGGCTGCTTCAGGATACAAGGACCAAGCAGTTTGATGAGAAACTCTATAAGATCATTGTGGCTATGGTATCCCATTCTATATCTTCTTTGTTTTCCCTTTTATCTTTGTTGATTTTCTGATATTTAATTTTATGCTTCCCGTTCTTATGAGATCAGGGTACTTCTAGATCTAGTATCCTCGGAGAGGCTATGATCAACCTTGCTGAATATGCTGACGCCTTAAAGCCTTTTGCGGTTGCATTGCCCTTGCAGGGCTCTGATTCAGGACCTATCTTACATGTATGTAACATTTTTTAGTATCTTTTCTCCATTTCTCACACAGAGACTGGTTGCTCAACTTTTGTTGTTGTTATTTTCAGGTCACTGTACAGCTGTTAACTTCAAAAACAGGTTTTAGAGAGTTTGAACAGCAGAGAGAACTCAGGGAAAGGGGACCCTCCACGACCCCTGACCATAGCAGTCCTGACGAATCTTCCCGTTCCAGAACTTCACCTTCTGATGAGTCTCTTAGTCATGCTGACAAAGTATGTTCTTTATTTTTTCTATTAAGCTTCATAAAATGTGTCTTTCTGGTTCTTACATCAAAATTGACATTGCTAGTATTGGATCCATGATTGCACAATATACTGCTAAGTAATATGTTATTCTGCAGACCAATATAAAAGGGAGTTTCAGAGAGAAGTTCCGAGATGATTCTTTGGTGGAAGAAGCCGTGAGGCCAAACGACCCTGATTCATCATCATTGGGGTTTGATGTCTCTTCAAACACATCAGGAAGCCTCAACGCAGACAAGCATGATATATCCAGCACAAATGAAATTGACAGCCTCAAAAGTATGGTATCTGGAGATCTGAGTGGACTTGCTCAGAGCCCTCAGACAGAGAAAGACGCTCGCGAGTGGCACAATGGCTGGGGTTCGGAGTATCTTAATAAGAACAGCGATTTGGGCAATGCCATAGATGAGAACATTAAGCTTAAAGGCTTTGTGGAGGACATGGAATCATCCGTTAATGAGATTAAGATCGAAGTGAGCTCGCTGCAGTGCCATGCAGATGATATAGGTTCCAAAGCTCAAGAGTTTTCTCAAATACTTATCTCAGAGATTAGTTCTGGGGATAGGTTGGTCAGGGAAGTATCTGTGTTGAAATCAGAGTGCTCAAAATTAAAAGAAGAGATGGAGCGCTTACGTAGCGTCAAAACACATGTTGGATATAACAACAGCAAAGACCAAGATAATGTTTCCCACAACCTACAGCTAAGATGGCTGCAGGGTCTTTCAGTTGTTGAGGATAACATCAGAGAAATTCAAAACAAAGTTTGCTATAGCTACCATGACAGGGACTTACGCTTGTTCCTCTCAGACTTTGAATCTCTGCTGGGAGTTCTACTGGATTTTAAAAGGCAGATTAGCACAGTACCATCTGAGAAAACCACCACCTTACCGGAGAAAAATGAGAGAAGCATATCAGGTTCTCAGTTGGACACTGAGATTTATCAACCAGAGCTTGATCCCCTTCAATATCTTGGTATGCCTGATCTTGCATCTCGTGAACCCAATTCAGCAGATTCTGTAAATGCCATGAGAGATAAAATACTAGAGCTTGTACGAGGGCTGGACGAGTCTAAAGCTGAACGTGATAGCCTTACCAAGAAAATGGATCAGATGGAGTGCTATTACGAATCTCTGGTCCAGGAGCTGGAGGAAACTCAGAGGCAGTTGCTAGTAGAGTTACAGAATCTAAGGACTGAACATTCCACATGCATCTATAGTATCACTGGCGCTAATGCTGAGATGGAGACGTTGCGCCAAGATGTGAATGAGCAAGCACTCAGATTTTCTGAGGAGAAGAAAGCTTTGGTTTCTGTGAATGAAGAACTGGATAAACGAGCTACGGCTGCAGAGGCAGCACTTAAAAGGGCCCGCTTAAATTATTCTATTGCTGTCAACCATTTGCAGAAGGATCTTGAATTGCTTTCCTCTCAGGTTGTATCTATGTTTGAGACCAATGAAAAACTCATCAAGCAAGCTTTTCCAGACCCTCCACAAAGCTTTGACGAGTCGACAGGTGATGCAAAGCCTGAGAAGCAGAACACTCGTGATGTAAAACTCACACAGTTACACAATGAGAAGAAGGGGATGAAGGAACGGCCCCTAAAGGGTGATATTCTTCTAGAAAATTTGCAGAGATCTCTTCATGTGCAAGAAAGCCTATATCAAAAAGTTGAAGAAGAACTTTATGAGATGCACTCAAGGAACTTATATCTGGAAGTATTCTCGAAAATCCTACAGGAGACTTTCCTTCAAGCAAGTTTCGACATAAGAACCATGAAAGGGAAAATTGATGAACTTGGATGGCAGCTTGAGCTTTCAACAGAGGCCAAGGAAATGTTGAAACAGAGGCTGGATATTACGTTGGACGAGGTTTCCTCTCTGAATGAGGAGAAAACCACATGCATTGCCAAATGGAATGCTGTAGCTTTTCAGAATCAAAGTTTAGAGGCAAATCTGCAGAGTATTACTCAAGAAAACCTCATCCTTCTGCAAAAGATTGATGAACTGGAATCTGTAGTGTTGGAGTCTGAGAATTGGAAAAACAGTTATGAGACATGCATTTGTGAGAAAAAAGAGCTCGCAGAGCTTGTGGAGAAAGAAGCGCTTGAAAAAGTTCATCTTCAGACACAGTTTGCTACAATGCAGGCTGAGTTTGATGCTCTGAGAGATAAGTTTGATAATATGGCTACTGCAAATGAAAATCTGCAGAATAATGTCAGTGATCTGAAGGAGAAGTTGATCAACACATTAGGTCGCTACAGTGAAAAGCTCATTTCCATGCCTCTGTGGGAAGGGGGAGTGGATCTTGATTTGGAGTCCGCTGATTTAGCAGATCAGCTTGATAAATTCTTGTGTAAGATATGTGACCAGAGTCTTGTACTTTTGAAAGAAAATAAAGATCTGGTACAGGAAAAATCCAAGACGGAGTTTAATTTGAGGGCTGCAGAGGCTGGCATTACTGAGGTCAAACAGAAGCATGAGAATAGTGTACAGTGTTTGGTTGCTAAACTTGAAGCTTCCACTGTCCTCCTCGAGAAGCTTCAGTTGCAAACTGAGTCTATCATGGAAAGAATGAAGGCCATTACCGAAGCTGAACAGAACTATCAGAGCTGTCACACCGAATTTGTTTCTCGTTTTGATTATTTTGAGAATGAAATGCCTCTGCTCGTGGCTAAGAATGAGGCGCTTGGCCAAGAGATCTCAGAACTAAGCTCTGTAACTGTTGAACATGGAAGAACCAAGCTGCTTGTGGAAGAACTAGTTGAAGAGAAAAAAGGTCTTCTGGTTTCTCTTCTGGATAAATCTCAGGAAACGTTGGGTCTTGTGCGTGAGGTTGAGAATTTAAGGACAACGTTTGATCAAGAGTTGAGACTTGAAAAAAGCTTAAGGCAGGAACTGGAAATTAAAATGGAAGATCTTACTTCTGAGTTAGTCCATCTGAAGCAAATGGTTTCGGATTTGGAGTTGGAGAAGGCAAATCACACTCATCTTTTGTCAGGATATGAAACATCTCTGAGTAGCTTGAACCGTGATTCATCATATATTTCTGATCTGGAATCTCAGTTACTTGAAATGATGGAATTTTCAGTAGCAGCAGACATCCAGATACTTTTCACAAGATCTGAGTGGGAGACTTATGCTGAGGAGCAGCATAAGGAACATCATGAGGTACTGACTGCTCTCAATGGCTCTCGTAATGTAGAAGCTCAGTATATGGATAATAATATAAAGCTATTGACAGATCTCGACTCTCTAAAATCAGAACTGGAAACTGAGAGAAGTTTAAGAAACAAATTAGACAGCAGAATCGAAGAACTTGCGTCTGAGTTAGACGAAAAGCACCTGCTGTTGGATAACTTTGATTTGCAGAAATCTCAAGTGAAACTTCTGGAGAAGATGGTAGCTGAACTGGAATCTGAAAAGTCTTCTCAAAGTTTGGAGTATGGTAGAAATGCTCAGCGAGAGTCTTCTTTAATTGAAGAAGTTTTTCTGTGTCTGATAGCTGGAGATGTTCAGCATGTTGTTACAAAAATCCAGTCTGAGACATACATCAATGACCTTGCAGAACAACTTAGCTGCTGCTCTAAGAGCCATCTTGAGTCTCAAAAGAAGCACGCTGATATAGAATCTGCCCTCAACCATTGCCAAGTCAACGAGAAGCGGTATATGGAAGAAAACAGTCAATTATTGATTAGTCTTGAAGTCTTGAAGTCTGAGCTTGAGTCTTCCATGGCTAAAAGCAGAGCTCTTGCCGATAGAAATGATGAAATGTCAGTTGAGCTTGAAGAGTACACAAATAGGGATGAGAATGCAGAAAGAAGTTACTCTGAGAGAAGCCTATGTGCTAATGAGGTTGAGCAATTGAAATTTTTGTTGGTTGATCATGAAGAAGAAACAGAAAAACTGATGGTGTTAAAGGCTGAGGCGGAAATTACAGTCGAGGTACTAAAGGATAAACTAGCTGAGCTGTCTGGAAAAGGTGCCAGTGAGCTTGCAAAACTGCACAATAGGTGTGGTGATCTCACTCAGAAGCTCTCTGAGCAGATTCTGAAAACAGAAGAGTTCAAAAGCTTGTCCACCCATTTGAAAGAGCTCAAGGACAATGCTGAAGCCGAATGCACTCGTGCTCGTGAAAAGACGGACTACCAAGCCCCGCTAACTCCACAGCAGGAGTCGTTGAGAATCATTTTCATCAAAGAACAGTATGAAACCAAGCTGCAGGAGCTCCAACATCAACTGACCATGTCCAAGAAGCATAGTGAAGGAATACTGATGAAGTTACAAGATTCCATTGATGAGAACGAAGCAATGAAGAAGGCAGAATCCAGCTATTTAAAGAGAACCAAAGAGCTGGAAGAAAAAATATCGGAACTGGAGGCTGACTTGCAATCTGCTACATACGATAGACGTGAGAAAACAACAGATTATGACATGATGAAGGCTGAGCTGGATTGTTCATTGCTAAGCCTTGAGTGCTGCAAAGAAGAAAAACAGAGGCTTGAAGATTTTCTGCAGGAATCTAAAGAGGAGATACTGAAAATGTCTAAAGAGCTAGAATCGTTGAGAGAATTAGTACAACGTTGCGGCTCTCATAAACAGATTCAGATGGAAGATGGTGTAACAGAGTTGGCTGACAATGCAAGCCCCAGGCCAAAAATTCAGGTAAACTTCTGTTAGGTCCCGTTTGGATCAGGAAGTTATTTTATAGGATCATACACCTCATGTTAAAACTAGTTTTGCTCCTAGCTTTCATTTTAACAATCTGCTGCACCTTCTTTATGAAAAGCTATGCATAACTAATTGACGTGATTAATCAAATTGGTAACTACTAAGGTTATTCAATGTTTTCTGTAAATATCTTTAAAGCTGGATTTAAGCAATGAAAGCGAAAAAGTAGTAAGTGTTTAGTACCTTTTAACGTGTGTTTGTTGTTCATCAGGGTACTTATTCAATTTATATACCTTTCGATTATGTTTTTTGTGCATCAGGGTGCTATTCAATCGAGGGGTGTAAATGAAAACGGAGACCAATTACCTTCTGGAGCAGTGGACGACAAGAGTGAAGAAAGCCTAGCTTTGATCAATGATAATTTTAGGACAGAGACTTTAAGGTCTAGCTTGGATCACTTAAACAATGAGGTAATATTTGCATAGTTGGTTGAAATGTCTAAAGAGTGGAGTCAAAATAATTGGAGAGATGCATAGCACTAGCTTACTAGCTGCTTTTGTATCTACAAACATTTTAATATGTTAGAGCCTACTGAATCCTCTTTTTTTCTTCTCTTCTTTACAGCTAGAAAGGATGAAGAACGAGAATTTACTTGAATCTCAAGATGATAATGATTCAGACACCAGATTTCCGGGTTTGGAACAAGAGCTGATGCAGTTGCGTCAGGTGCGGAAGCTTACCTTTTACAGATTGTAATGTATTGAAGCATGTGTGTCAACAAGTCTTATGATCATCTTTTCTAACAGGCAAAACAAGAACTTCAAAGTATCTTCCCTTTATCTCACGAGAATTTCAGCTGCGGGAACGCGTTGGAAAGGGTTCTTGCACTGGAAATAGAACTTGCTGAAGCATTACGTGGAAAGCAAAAACAGTCAACCATCCATTTTCAGAGGTACATGATCCTGCAGGAACTGGAAAGAACTATACTAAACACTGAACTTACACCCTTTTTTGCCTGAAATTGCAGCGCTTTCTTGAAGCAACACACCGATAACGAAGCAATCTTCCAGAGTTTCAGAGACATAAACGACCTAATCGAGGAAATGCTGGAGACCAAAGGCCGGTATGCATCTATCGAGACAGAGCTCAAGGAGATGCATGACCGTTACTCTCAGCTAAGCCTCAAGTTTGCAGAGGTTGAAGGAGAGAGACAAAAGCTGATGATGACTCTGAAGAACGTAAGAGCGTCCAAGAAAGGAATGCTATTAAACCGTTCATCTTCAGCAACTCTTGGTGAACATTAATGCACAGATGTTACTACTATGTATATATGTCCCAAGGATGTTGAATAATAAGTCCAAGTTCTAACAGTTGTCTCCAATTATAGATAGCTTAATATAAATGTTCTTTATTCAAAAAATTATGGGTTCTCAAAGTGATGTCTTCTCTGTAATGTGTACAGAAACCCATATTGTTCAACTCAGAGAATCAAAAGTCTAGTTAAGAAAAAGAACATAGATGAACAAGTAAACTCCTTTTATGTTGTGTCTTTCAAACTGTGTGTCTGCACGTATTGTATATATATTTAAAAACAAACATCCTTCAAGAATTGTAGTACATTTTCTTGAGCCACTTTGGATAAACAATGAAGAAAAGATGAAAAATAAATTATCAACCACACAAATGTAAACAAGTTCTGTAGTGAAGATCCTTTGTTTCTTTTTTTTTCACGTCTATGCCAGTAAGGGAACTTTCTCAGCTGTTCCATGGAGCATCACAACCCAGTGCTATTTTATCATGAAGGATTAAAATCTCTCTATATGATCCAATTTACTTGCAGCTACAAAATGGTGCATGCGCATCGATTCTTCATGGGAGGATCATTCTGCAGTTTTTCTGTGTAACAGAGCAAAAAAAAAACATACAATAAGATGATATGACAATGACCCGATGATCTCAAAAGCCATTTGCAAAACATGGAAGTTTGGAATCTGAATACAATAATCACAAGCAACAAAAGAATCAAAGGGAAGCCTACTTTTATATTAGTATAGGAAGGTAAAAAGAAACAGTTTACCGCTCTTTTTGTCTAAAGTAGGAGGGCGAAGAACAACATGCATAGTGATGACCATTCCTGGAAGTTCGCCAACGGGAAGCCTGGATTCAGCAAGTGTCCTATTGTTGTCTAGTATCTTCCCGGCATTAATGAGCTTCACATCATTTACAGTCTTTGGAATGTTTTCTGAGTCTGTCAAAAACAGAGATAAAACACTTGAAAACTTCAGTTCCAACACAACCCTTAAAAGTAACAAGAAGATTCTAAACAAGGCCATGAGTTAGCAAAACGAAAAGCAATACACAGCTTCAGTCATTAATCTTCTTGCCACAGTATAAACCTACCTTTTATCTGTTAAATTCTCAAACTTAGTACCTAAACTTAGGCTAATAAAACGTTCGGTGTACATTAAATCAATCACAGAATCAAAGAAAATGATTGAAAGGCAGAAACAAGAATTAAAGAATATGAAAGTTTTTTTTTTGTACAATCAAACAAAATGATGGAAAGGCAGAAGAAACATATGTTACCTTTAGGCCATTGAGAGATGATCTTCTCTTTGAGAGAAGAAACAGTCATAGATTGATTGTACTTGGTGGGACCTATGTCAGTGCCATCTGCGAGTCTAAACTTGAGTTCTATCCAATCTTCACCTGCCATCTCTCTCTCTCTATTCCCACAAAACAACACACAAAAAAGAATCAAAAGTCTTCGCCTTTTCTCTCTCTGGGGAATATCATCGAACACAAGATAGGCCCTTTTTCACCAAATTCAACCCAAATCAAGTTTCGTAGAGAACTTCAAAACCCAGTTGCTGAAGGAGGATTAACTGCAGAAAGAAACAGACTTTATCCTCTTTGGGACGGTTTATGAAGAGGAAGAAGGACAGATCCAATTATAATTGAAGGGTTTTTCGATTTTAAGAAAAAAATGAAAGAGAAAGAAGATGAAGAGAGACGCTTTGGGGTTGAAAGGCTGTGTCTTTGAGCAGCGGAGCACAGATTTTAATTTCTTTCTTTCTCTAAGTGAGATTCTTCGTCATTTTGACTTTTCTACCCTCGGTTAACCACACACAATTATGCTGACTTTTTCTTTTAATTTATCAAAGAATAAAATCTATAATTAACCTAGATTTGTTTGATGGTGATATATATATTAACGACAATGAGAAGATATTTTCTATATGTATATAATGCAGATATTATTAAGGAAAATTGCACTCCATACACTAGACTTTTCTCCTAATTAAGTCTATACCCTAAATTCCCCCCAATGGTGCCTCTCTTCCTGGAAAGAAAGTTGTCACATCAAAGGCATTTTGCTAATATCCTATTCTTCTTTGGGTTTCTACCAAATTTACTATTATTAAGTCTAAACTTTCTGGCCATGTTGTACAATATCAAAATGTACTAGTGGATTTCTCAATTATTTGATTTTATGTTAAGTGGGTATTGATACTCTTTGTTTTTTCTAAAGAAAGATATTGGGCTTCTTTGTGGGTTCCCTCCATGTCATCTCGCTCTATTATTTATAGCATTTTGGTCATTTAATACAATGGGCATATATGCCGAAATTTTAAATTTTGTGATTTGTAACAAGGGACAATTTTGGAATTTAGGAATGGTTAGAAAATGGCAGCCACCAACTATAGAAGCCTAACTAGTTAACCAATATACAGATTGTATTTAGTAACATAAAGCCTAACTCATGATATGCCAATAGTTTATTGTTGATTCTTTTCTTTATGTGGAGTTTAGACTTTCAAGATATCTCTTCTACCTTACTTTGAGTTGTGATGCTTCTTAATAGATGCAATCCTTACATGTAGCATGATATACAAAGTGGTATTTTGTAATTTAAGTGATCTAGATATAAAATTAAGTGGTATTTTGTAATGAACATTTTATGGTCCAGAAAAATGTTAACCAGGTAGAACTAAATTCTTCTTTATATTTTTGCAAGTCATGGAGCCAAATGTACACCAACCTGTAAATAATAAATTCATAATAAAAATTGGCATAATCTGTATGTTGTTAAGTAAATTAATTCAATGTGGGGATAGAAAACCGATGGAACATGGTTTGATTCCGATTAGATTCGGTTCGATTTTCAAATTTCATCCTAAACGCCAACCAAACAGTACAAGTTATGAAGGAAAAATTCGTTCGTGCATTCCACAAAACACCAATACATATTAGATAAATAACAGCCTATTGATATATTTATATATATATATATGCATTCAGAAGAAGAAGAAAAAAAAGACCTTTTCATTCACATCATATTAAAGTAATACGAAATTAAACACAGAATAGATTCGTTGAAATAAACCAAGAACCAACTTTCGTTATTAAAGAAAAGGAAGATAAAAAGAGAGGGTGAAGTGTTGAGATGAGGATCAGAGAAGATGGTTTCATAGCTTTTATGAGCAATATGAATATGATACGTTCTTTATTCCAAGGCATTAACGATAATTATCATTCTTTCTTTTTACCTGTTTTCTTCTTCTCTGCCTGCAACATCCATAGTGTTGTTAGAGCATCATTATTGGTAATCCTTAGAATTAGGTCCTTAATATACATATATGTATATGTATATATTATATAAGCGTATATATATGTTTGCTAAGGACTTTATGGAAACCAAAGCCGAAAGTCCTTATTTAAGAAATTTTCGGTTTTGGTTTCCGTAAAGTCCTTAACATATATATATATACGCTTATATAATATATACATACATATATATGTGTATTAAGGACCTAATCCTAAGGACTACCAATAATCTTGCTCTTAGGTCCTTAGGTCCACCACTATAATAGAAGAACCAAGCAAATAACCAAAAACAGATTCTAAACCGAACCGACACTTCCGGTTAATCAAACTGATCAATAACTGAAAAATTCTTTATTACTTCCAGGAACTGCTCGTGTAGACTTGCACACATGAAATCCATAAAACAGAGGCCCATACTATATATTGTTACACAACTTTTTTTATTGCTCAAGCTTACATGACACAGCCAAAGCCAGAAGAAGAAGTATACAGAATCTGTATATCATCATGGAAGAATTATAGTAATATTCTTTTATAAATATCTTTGGGAATAACATCATAGAGCTTCAAACTTTGGCTGTACACACAGAATTTTCTCAGTGTCGGTCAATGAGCAAAGTCTCTTTGCTTCTTTTTTCATATATCTATAACTTGGCAGCTAACAAGCTCAGCAGCACCTAAGTCCTTGCTCGCAATGACTTTCCAAATAACAGTGTCTGACTTGTTAGCTACATTGCCCTTCTCCTTAAAAGAACATGAACCCAAAACAGACTTAGAGCTAGAGCTACCCGACGATGATGAAGAGCCTGATATGACGTCAGGTACATCAGCTCTCAACACTGTAACATTACGATTAGGATCTTTAGTAATAAAATGAAGCTTCCCATGAAACCCAGCAAGCAAATAAGGAGACTCCGAATCCGTCATGTCATAAATAGGCACTTCCCCTATAACAACTTTCCAAGCATCTTCCTTCTGATCATAAACCTTAATCTTCCCGTTCTCCATCGACGAAGAAGGATCAAAAGCATACAACTCCCCATCCACCACAACGCTGAGCTTCGTCCCCGCCTGCCTCGCGGGCCAACCTTCACCCATACCAGACGGCATCTCGGCCCAGAGCTTCGTCTCGGGGTCATAAACCTCTCCTCCAACGTCAACAAAGAAAGGCCACGAGTACAGACTCTGAGGCACGCACAACCTTCCGTTGTAACAAGTCATCCCCGTGGCGATAGGCTTCAGCAAGTCAGCCAAGAACGCGTTAGGCAACACCTGCGCTTTAGTGAAAGGCATGCTGGGGACTTCGGACCAGAGATCAGTGGTCGGATCGTAAACCTCAGCTGTCTGAAGAGGAGACAAACCTCCTCTTCCGCGATCAACACCTCCAACGACGTAAAGCTTCTTATCCAACACACCTGTTTTGGAGTAAGCACGGTTCGCCAGCATAGAGCTGACTTCACTCCACGAGTTAACAACCGGATCGAACCTCCACACACAGCTCACGGTCTTAGACCGCGAGAGACCTCCGAGAACGTAGAGACACCCGTCCACGGAACCAATAGCGCATCCACAAAAGGGCATCTGCTCAGAAGCGTCTTTCTTACCGAAGAGCAAGCTCTTTACGATCTCACGGCTAACGAGACTCCACAGACTCTTTCTAGACTCCTCTTCGTAGACGATCACAGGCATCGGAGGCAACCTCTGCCATCTAGTGGAGACGGGATCAAGAGCGTACCACAAAAGCTTATCCTCTTGTCCTTTGGTCAGCACGTAGAGCCACTCCTCTGTGATGCCGAGCTCTCTCCTCAGAGCGTAGACCTCGGAGGTGGACACAGCTGATCTCCACCTCCGTGAGACTAACCGGACGCTCGAGTAGGAGATTCTCGGGAGTCTGGCGAGGATCTGTATGGATAGCTCGTCGGGGAGATTGGGAATCAATCTGTTGCAGTAGTAGTAGTTGTCTGAGGATGATGATGATGATGATGTCTTTCGTCTTTTGCGAGATGAGTTTGAAGGTTCGTCGTCTTGAGTTAGACTGGTTGCTTTCCTCTTGGAACAGCTCAAGCTCATTACAGAACCCATTTGAGAGCAATCAATCAACAGTCTCTGCAGAACAAAGAACCAAACTTTACGTTTAAAAGGAACCAACTTTACAATCAAAAGCACAACTTTACAATTAAGAAAGTAACCCACAAAGGCTAATTACATAATTAGTGAGGGGTTGAGAGAGATCAAGGAGACGAATTGAATACAACGATAAGAACCTTTTGGGATCATCTTAACTTGAGACTTGAGATGAGAGAATCACTTACCGACACGAGAGAGAGAGAGAGATCGAGGGAGTTAGGATGGAAGAATCTTGAGATCTCTCCGAACCACACGCATGTTTTCGGAATTGTCTTTTTTGGATTGAAGATTGTTTTTTTGTTTTTGTGGGTAGTTGAATCATTCGATCGCACGATTTTTTTTTCTTTTTTTTGGGGGAGTGTGTGTCATTTAATGGTGGCCGTTGGATTGATGAGATGATGTGTAAGTGGATCGGATTTTTAGGTAATTTGGTCTGCTTCTTCTAGAAAGTCAACTAAATTCTTCTTCCAAAGTCAACAAAATTAACATTAACTTTTTGTTGATTTTTTTTTTGGGTCAAATTATTAGTATTTGTTTATTATTATAGTTTTTATTGTTAGTTATTATTGTTGTTGAATGAATTTTAACAATCGGTGAAATTAAAAATTATTTTGTGGTGAATGAAATAACAAGCTATTGAATAAATGGTGCGTGCAAAAAAAAAGTTGTCGTCTATCGTTTATACGAATGTATTAGTTTGATTTGTAAAATTTATACGAGTCTGTTTAAGTTGCTTATAAAAAAAAAATTTACATTGCTTAAAGGTTAAAACCGAAAACTAAGGATATACATTGTTCTTTTTCTCAAGCATTTGTAACTTCATTTCCTTGTAGCATTATCCATTTGATGTAGTATCATAAGCAGTAGATAGTGTATCTTCTTCTAAGCAAGCTCTGAGCCTACTGCCTAAAGCACGTGGTTCTCTTTGTGTTATATACTTCTTGATGCACTGGCTACTCATGAGATTTTTGCTTTTTGACATCTTTTTTTTTTGCTCGGAACATCCGATTAAACGTGTTCGGGCACTTCTTGGTTGGGCTAAGTAAATTTCTACTTTCTGCACTCACTCGCAAGGAACACAAATCTCTATATAGCTTGTACCAAAGTTGAGGATGGATAAAAGATACAAAAGCTTGAATATTCTTCTGTTTTCAACTAAAATGAGAATATTGTTTGATCAGTTCATAGAACATAAAAAAACATTGTTTCAAATGACGAGAACTAATCAACTAGGACACAAATCACTGAGTCGAACTCTTATTTGGTGTCAAGTTAATAGCTATGAACATAAAAACATTGTTTCAATGCCCGAGCACTGAGCACTGATCAAGTAGGACATAGTCACATAGCTATGAACACCCCCCCCCCCCAAAGATAAAAACAATGACATCTACCATAGATTACACACAACCTGATTATTCTATTCCATATTAAAAAATCAATATTTGAAGAATTGTGTTCAGTCATGAGTGTATATGCAATCCATACTATTATTTGCGAAGTGATTTTTCACAACGGAGCTCCCACATTAAAAGTTAGAGCGGTTAATGTCTATGTTACCCTTAATGATTTTATATATAATTTATTATATAATTTTAACTTAATAATATTATTATCTATATGTTATATTAGATTATAAATTAATATTTTCAAAAATATAAAGATAATTCGTATATATATTATGTTGTTATCTGAAAAATATTTTTTTTTATTTAAAATTTTTTAAAAAATTTAGTTAATAATATTATTATTTATATGTTATATTAGATTATAAATTAATATTTTGAAAATATAAAGATAATTCTTATATATATATTATGTTATTATCTGAAAATAATGTCTTTGTTACCCTTAATGATTTCGTATATAATTATTATATGATTAAAAACGAATTTTAAGTTAATAATATTATTATTTAATTATGTTGTTATCCGAAAATAATATTTTTTTAATTTAAAAGTTAAAAAACGAATTTTAAGTTAATAATATTATTATTTATATGTTATATTAGATTATAAATTAATTATTTTAAAAATATAAAGATAATGCTTATATATATTATGTTGTCATCTGAAAATAATATTTCTTAATTTAAAAGTTAAAAACGAATTTTAAGTTAATAATATTATATTTATATGTTATATTACATTATAAATTAGTATTGTAAAAATAAAAATAATAATTCTTATATAATATTGACAAAAATAATTCTTATTATTATGTTGTATCTGAAAATAATTTGTTCAGTTTAAAAGTTAAAAAACAAAATTTAAGTTAATAATATTATATTTATATATTATACTAGATTATAAATTAATATTTTCAGAAATAAAAAGATAATTCTTATATATTTTATTGTTATCTGAAAAATTATCTTTTAATTATAAAATTTAAAAATTAAGATATAAAACAATTTACAATTAAATATTCAATTAAAAACATTTGTATAAATATATTTTCTAAAATGTTTCAAGTATATGAGTGTTTTAAAAATTCTAACACAATAATAAATATATATTTTTATCAAAAAATTTGATCATATATAAAAGTTTGATGTTTAATTTAGATTTTTTTAAAACATAAATAATACTTATTATGATGATTTTTGAATTAATAAATATACAACAATAAATATTTGAAAAACAATTATGTCTGCATGTGCGGGTAAACCACCTAGTAGAACAGTAAATAGTCAAGTAAAATCTAATGCACCAAATAATTAGTTGATTCTTATAGGGTTTTGACCAAATTCACTCTTTTATTTATGGCAGTATCATTATAATAGTGACAATTATAATATATATATATATATATATATTCTTCTTTAATTCTATAATTGCTGTACATTACTTTTAGCGGATACATCAATGTTAAAAGTTATTTAGTTGAAACATCCATTACTATAAAAATATTTGTAGAATATTAGCTGTTCTATTAAGATATTTGGTTTAAATAATAGTAATATTAAATATGTGGAGCATTTACAAATTTTAAATTTTTTTGAGGATGTGTTAAATTATTGTAAAACAATTGATGAGGTAGCATCATGAAGATAGATCAGTTTTACTTTGTACATATAGATAACTAACAAAATAAAATAAATGTTCTTGGTTAAATATTTAAATTTATACTTTATTATAGTATATATAGTAGAAGAATACTGGAATAGTAAACTAACTTTTTTTTGAACTAAAGAGTAAACTAACTTGCATGATATCAGTTTACATGATTTCTTTCTGAGGCAAAAGAAGTATATGTATATTAATTGTGGTTGATACTGTGTATGATTCTTTTCTCAAAAATAAACTTCATAATGAATAAAATCAATCACTCGTAAAAGGTACGGTTATCTTTTGAATTGATTATGTATAGTTATTTTTGATATTAATCTATATAAATAGTTTATTGTGTCTTAGCTCTTCTTCATATAATCGTGGAGAAATATATAAAGTAAACACAAACAAATTATATAAGAAAAAATGTCATCATCCAAACTTCACTTTGTTGTTCTTCTGATCATTGTTGCACTTCTTGCTAACAATGGACAGTCAACTCGTAAGATCTCTTCCATCATCTCTATCATTTTAATATGACAACAAAAACAAAATCAATTGCTTATACGTATTAGGTTATATTGATGTGTAGTTATCATATTCACTTTATAAGCTACTAACAAAATTATGATTCTAATACTGAGTTTATTTTTATAATATGATTGATTTAACAGGAGTAATGGATGATAAGTTTCCAGAATGCGAATTCAAAGGACCCTGCCAGATAAAAAAAGCGATTGTTTGGGGACGTGCGGAGGCAAACCTGAAAATGCTTTGTGTATACCTAATCCTAGTGTAGACAGCCTTCAATGTTGTTGTCTTTCGAACTAATTTGATTCAGATTATATTATACTGTAGAAATAAGCAGTGACGTTTAATCAATAAAATATTCAGTAATTTTAAAACGCTTTACTATGGATTTTTTAACGAATTAAGGACAATTATGTCCGGCATTTGTGACATAATTAAGAACTGAACAGCATACACTTGAGATTATCTACATATACCATCCCCACAAACTCTGACTAAAATTTTAGCAAAAAAAAAAAAAAAAAAAAAAACTCTGCCTAAAACACTCAAAACACCAAATACTTTACTTTACTTATCATCATCATCTTTATGTCTTCTCAACTCCGTGAGCTACCTTTGGACACAAGATACACATACTACACACTCTTCCTGTTTTATTTATGGTCTGTCCTCATTTAACTGTCGTTTTGGGAACTAATCCAGATGAAGTTGATCCAATTTGGTTCTGAGATTGAGGATCATACCCATGCAGTATTATGCGAAACTAAATTTCATATATAGAATTTGGGAGGATAAAATTCATTTATACAATACGATCAAAAGAATTTGATTTATACAGTTAAAATACATTAGGTGTATACAGTTAACGGACAGATGTATATTTAATCCTGTTAACAGAAACTTTAAGTTACTGTTTTTTCTAATTTCTCATATCCAGCTCCCCCCATTGTTTCAAATTGACTAAATACATCACTGCGTAGATCAAGATAAACATTTCTACGCTTGCTCGCAAAGTCATAATAAACAGTTTGAAATTTTTTTCATGCCTTAGCATATGAGAGATGTGTAACCTCAACATCTTCTACCAAATTTTTGACATGCCATCTCATTAACGCGGACGTCCTTTCCGAATGATGTAAACTCTTCAATATGAATTTGATTAGTAAATACGACATATGTTGTTCCAATAGACGATTGCTTCCCATGGTGTTTTGATAGCTCGGCTTTCTACGAAATTGGCATCCCTGTAGATTCTCGTCGTCTTTCCAGACAATCATGAATTGTCAACGCATAACATCAATCATTTCAGATGCCAGGTCAAGACCCACAACATTACTAACTGCAAAATTTCACCAGCAAAAAATTATTAACTTGTAAATATTCATTAATTAGATCAGCCCAAAAAGACATGCACTTCTCATTTAGATTACAATGGTTTTTAGTTATCATCATTCTAGATGTCAGTGATAATCTAGAAAGTCCTACACATCTGTCTTGCCTTCTTTTAAAAGTTAGCATATAGAATGGATTGGACGAATAAATACTTTTTTCTACTAGTAAAACCAAAAATGTATAGAAACTGACTAGTTAAATACCGTGACCTTTAACTCTTCAACGTGAAGAACGGTTAGTTGTTTTCTTACTTTCTTGGCTCGTACGACTGATATATTCATTGACTTTTATTCTTTGCATTAGACGTGAAGAATGGTAACGGAGTCAAAGCAGCGTGGTGGATTTATCTTTGAGGTGTCGCAATATGTATAATTGTTTTGTATATAAAGAGATGACTATTAAACCATTTAACTATCACAATTTCCAGTTTTATCAAAAATAAAAAAGAACGACTGCAAAAGCGCTCTTGGAATTCAATGAGTATCATTCCCATTACTCTTTCTTTGCTCTTATTTATTTTTAATTCTCAGAAACTATTTTCCGCTGCTACAAGAATCTTGTGTCGTCCAAATCAGAGAGATGCACTTCTGGAGTTCAAAAATGAGTTTGAGATTGGCAAACCTTCTCCTTTCTGTATCATTGCTCATCCGAAGACATTGTCATGGGTGAATAACAGTGATTGTTGTTATTGGGATGGTATCAAGTGTGATGCTAAGTCCGGGGAAGTTATTGAGCTAAACCTTAGTTGCAGCAGCGTCCGTGGCCGGTTTCATTCTGATAGCAAGATTTTAAAGGTTCAAAGCCTTCGTGGTCTCGACCTTTCACGTAACAATTTCAGTGGCCAAATACCATTTTCAGTTCAAAAATTGTCTCATCTTACCAGACTCGATGTTTCCAGAAATTCTTTTAGTGGTTCAATTCCTCCGTCCATTGGAGACATTCCTAATCTCCATTTTCTTGACCTCTCTCGTAACAAATTTGTTAGTAAAATCCCATCTTCACTTGGAAGTCTATTGCACCTCACCTCTCTGGACCTCTCAAATAATAGTTTTTTTGGAGAGGTCCCATTTTCATTTGGAAATCTCTCTAATCTCATTTCTCTTAACCTCTTTGATAATAACTTTGAGGGTAAACTTCCATCTTCACTTGGAAATCTTTCTCATCTCAACTTTCTTGACCTCTCTGTTAACAATATTGTTGGTGAAATCCCATCTTCGCTTGGAAATCTTTCTAATCTTGTTTTTCTCTACCTCCATTATAATAATTTTTCTGGTGAAATTCCATCTTCACTAGGAAATATTTCTCATCTTACCTATCTCACCCTCTCTTTTAACTATTTTACTGGTGAAATTCCATCCTCTCTTGGAAATCTTTTTTATCTCAAAAATCTCATCCTTTCTCATAACAGTTTTTTTGGTGAAATACCGCCTTCTTTTGGCAGCTTGAGCCACTTGGCCTTCTTAGATGTTGAGTCCAATAAACTTAGTGGTAGCTTCCCTCTTGCACTACTAAATCTGACAAAACTGTCTATTTTATTCCTCTCCAACAATCTGTTTTCAGGCGTGCTTCCTTCTTTCAATAATATATACCCATCATCTAAACTAAAAGAGTTATACATAGACAGTAACAACTTCATAGGACCAATCCCCATTTCCATTTTTCAATCGGCCAGCCTTGTGAGAGTCCACCTTGGTAATAACCGCTTCAGCGGAAAACTGCCTGAAATATTTTTCAATAGCAACAACCTAAGGTTCCTCCATCTTGGTAATAACCAATTAGTGGGAAAACTTCCGAGATCTTTGTCTAGCTGTTCGTCTTTGGAGGTTCTAAACTTAGAACACAACAGAATTAATGACACTTTTCCATTTTGGTTGGAATCCTTAAGAAATCTACAAGTGCTGGTCCTCCACTCTAATGAGTTTCATGGGTTGTTACAATATCATCCGAACGGACCGAACGTTACTCCTTGGTTCCCTCAGTTGCGAATAATTGACATATCATATAATTACTTCGCTGGAACTTTACCACCTGATTTTTTCATGTATTGGAGAGCAATTTTCTCAAAGGGAAACCATTCAGAATTGAATTACGTTGGAGATCGTTACTATGATCAAGACTCGTTGGCTTTGATGAATAAAGGACTAAAGATCAAGTACAGAAGGATCCTCACGCTCTTAACGGCCATTGATATTTCGGGAAATATGCTCCAAGGAAACATCCCTAAATCCATTGGCCAAGTGAAGAATCTTATTGTACTCAATCTGTCAAGCAATGGTTTCAGTGGACACATTCCTTCATCTTTGGCAAATCTGACTACACTCGAGTCTCTGGACTTGTCCAATAACAAACTTTCAGGCCAAATTCCACCTTCTCTTGGAGACCTAACAAGTCTTTCAAACATTACGGTTTCCCACAACCAGCTCGTTGGTCCGATACCTCAAAGCACACAGTTTCAGACGCAAGATGCTTCATCTTTTGAAGGTAACGTGGGACTTTGCGGTCATCCTCTCAACATAACATGCGGAGTCACAGACACAGGGAAATCAGAAGAACCCGAAACCACCGAAGAAGAAGACGAAGAAGAAGAAGAAGTATTGAGCTGGACTGCAGCTGTCATTGGCTTAGCACTTGGAGTCGTCTTTGGATTGATTATTGGGAACGTTGTGATTTTACAAAAGCCTCAATGGCTCATGAAGATATCTAGTGTGGTATGTTGAATATCCAACCAACAATTCTTTTTCTGCAAATCCTACAACTGTTATTTCCCCATTTATTTTTTTTTTTTGTCAACTATTTCTTTCATTCAACTTAAAACACAAAAGTTATAACATTCATACATTCAAGGCTAAACTTTGCCAGAGAAAAAACCTGAACATTATCAATACATGGAATGAAACTAAAAGATAGAGGATTGAAGAGAGTAGCAAGGCTTCTACCGTCATGGAGAACACCTGCGATCTCGTTCAAAACCGACCCTAAGCACAGGGTAGATATGAAGACTTGAGAGTCTGAGAATGTATGAAAACTAAGGAGGTTTATTTCCTTAGCCTTGAGAAGAGCTGAGCAAAGCTTCAAGGCTTCAACCATGAGTGCAGAACCCACCAACGCTCGAGAAGCTTCATTTGCATCTTGACAGTTCCAGACAATTTTACAAGAGAAAGCCAATAAAGTCTCAAAGGCCGTCATGTTCAAGAGATCAGTGTCAAAGATTGCTGAAAAGGAAGCGAGTGAGGTCATAGTTTCTGCATCTGAGAGAACCATCTTCAACACCAAGTCACCTGTAACAACACCACTCAAAGCAGGTTGAAGTTTTGGAAAGAGAGCAAGCTCCATAAAGGAGAACTCAAGTCTATAATAGACTAAAGAAACCAGAAAACCAACGTTATGGTTTTTCTTTCCAATAAGCCACAATGGGAAGGGAGACAAACTCAGACTTATCAATCCTAAACTCCATAAAGCTGAACCGTCATGAAACAATGACAATAGGATATTAGTCCGAAGAACATCCTCATAACGAGGTAACAGAGGGCTAACAAGGAGTTTTTTTTTTTTTTTGAAACACAAACTTTCATTAAACTCAAATTCAAGGACTACATAGCCACGAGGGAATTGAACATCCTCTTGAATACAATTCATAAACTACATTACTCAACAGAAACAAGCATGATAAAACTTCATATGAAGTTGACAGCGAATTCAACACCAGGTTTGAATGCGTCGATAAAGCTTCCACAACAAAGTCGGACAGCTGAGAGATAGTCACAAGTGACGTTGAGAGACAGTCCCCACCAACGAGAAAAACCGAAGTAATCTCGATTGCACCTTCAGGCCCCGTACAGACCGCTCCACAAGGTAACAAACCGATGAGTAAACTGAAACTAAGCTCGAACAAGAATCCGAGAGATTTTCTCCATTCATAGAAAGGAGACATGATAGTGAAGTACTCTCCACAATAGAGGAGAAGGTGAGAGTTGTGCGCGGACAACCTGACCTTCCTTGCTTTTGATGGCTCAGAGCTGGATGCCGGAGGTGGATTCCCACCTACATCGAACACCAGAATCACAAACAAAAGGCTCAAAGCTTGATGCCGGAGTGGATTCCCACCTATATTGGACACCAGATTCACAAACAAATGGCTCAAGGCTGGACACCGGAGTGGATTCCCACCTACATCGTATGCCAGATTGACAAACAAATAGCTCAAAGCTGGATGCCGGAGTGGATTCCCACTTACATCGGACGCCAAAATGATAACTAGTTGTGAGAGAAGGTATGTTTGCGGTGGTTGAAAACATGGATCTTCAAGATGTCGTTTTAAATCAAACGAGACAACAAAAATGTCAAGAGTCCTCGGCTTGAGTATTGTTGAAACGAAGAGGTTGACGACGTCACACGAAGGAGCCCACGAGGAGTGAGAGACCGAAAGAATCAGAAGGTTCTTTGTGTCTACCAAAACGGGGTGAGGGAAGAACTGTTGGATGATGATGTTGAAGGTTTTGGATTGTGAAGGGGTGGTTCGATCCGGTGGGTCTGGAGGCTCAACCAGAAGTCGAGGATTCAGATCCAAGAGCGACGGGCCCCACCAAATATAGAGCGTGAGTTTGAAACAGAGAACCGGTGGAGGTTCGGGAGGGACTGGACGGACTGGAGAATCCATTGGAAATACCATGTCAAAATCCGGATCTGGTGGTTCAGGCTGTAGGAGAGACCCAGATGAAATAGTTGCAGAAGACTCCATTGTTGGTGAAGAGGAAAAGCTTCGGGATGGTGAACGAGACGTCGACGGAGCGGCTGTGGTTAAACCAAGGAGGAGCTGCACCGGAGGGAGACCTTCATTCTGGTGGAGGAATTAGCTGTGCGGCTGTCTTGGACTCCGTGCCCGAGAGAGAAGTTAGCTAGGGCAGATCTCTATCATCAGGCTAACAAGGAGTTTATCATCCTCATACAGAGGTAAACTGGATCTCATCCTAAGAGATAGAAAAACATCCTCACACTGAGGTAAATAGAGTTTCAACAGGCAGACAGCACAATGAACTTTCCTCAAAAACAACTTGTTCCAAAGAGGTACATAGACAATACCTTCACAGAGCTTGTTGGAGAGATCCAATGGTCCAGAAGAAGCAACCTTACCAATGGAATTAATCGCCAGATCTGAAAGAGGAGACTTGAAATCCCAAGCTTGGGTATGTGTTCGGAGAGAGACGCAATGGGAGACACTGAAGAACGAGGCCAAACACCGAAGACGATGAACAAGGACAAAGAACGAGTCTGGAGGATCTGGTGGTTCAGGTGGGATGATGGAAGTGAGAGTTTCAAACTCTACCGAACGAAGCTTAGGCGGTGTGTTCAGATCTCTACCGATTTCCCCATTTATTTACAAAATCAATTTTGCCTTTTAAATGGTGTGTTCAGATCTCTGCGGCTTGCATGGATCTGTGGCAAACAAATCATCATATTGAACTCAGTGAGGACCGTGGATAGTACCGGGAAAAAAATTGTCTAATGCTTTTTAAATAACTCTTTCTTCCGTTTCGAATTATTTGTCGTTCTAGAGCAAAAATTTTGTTTCAAAATAAGTGTTATTTTTCGGTTTTTAATGCAAAATTTATTGATAATATTCTCTATTCTATTTTTCTATTGGTTGATATATGCTTAGGTGTATTGGTAATAGTGTTTTATTTTGGAAATATGTAAAACTAAAGGTTTTTTTAATTTGTGTGCATAGATTTAGAACGATAAATAATATGAAATGGAGGGAGTATGTTTTAGTTTTAGTTACTTAATTCGTGGGTATGTTAGCTGTATCAGCAGTTAGTTTCTTTGTTTAAGAACATTTATCACTAATCCAAGAGGTAGTAGTTTGTTCTCATCTTGGAAGAATGGTCAGAATCTGTAGTTGTTATATTATCAAAAGCTTGTTAGAAAGACAAACTCAAATAGTCAAGACGCTTATGTATTTCTTCTTTCTTTTTATAAAGGAAAAAGCTAAAATAATCCAGAACCTTCCATTAGATGTTTGTAAATATAATAATTGATTATTTTCTGGATTAAGTATTTATAACTTTTAAAAAATTAAAATAATTAGAGATGAGATTAGGGAAAGATCAAAATATATTTTTTTATCAGAATCACTAAAATTTGGTAAGGACTCCGGAGATGAAGTTTCGAACCACATGAAGATCTACTTCATTAAAAAAACTTGAGTGTGGAAAACTACTTAAGACAAAAATCACACAAGGATTCATAAATCAATCAATATTGTGATTGATCCTTAATACTAGAAGTATATGTCTATTTATTTTAAATGTTCTAATCTGCCTAACGTGCGAGCATGCATTTTAGTATTCTACTAGATAATTACCTTGCAATACTACAATTGCTTATAAAGTCCAAACTCGTCTACGAATGTGGACAATGAATATAAAGCTTGGTTTCATAAATGGGACCTCGTTGTTGAAGAAGAGTTTTAAGCAGCTAATTCTTTGCAGCTTAAAATGCCACAATAATAGTATGTTCCTTTTATTTTATTAATTCAGACCATATATCCAACTATTTCCAAAGTTTATATGATTTATTATATTGGCTTTATTGCATATGCTTAAATGAAAGTGTTATTTAAATGGTCCAGGAACGGTGATCGCAACACTAAGTGGGGCTTAGTGAAATGGGGATTTCGTTAAATTTTAGGATTTTCACAAATCCTCTCTTATTGGATATGACATTTATAAAAGTTCTAACAAATCCATGGTTATTGGATATAGTATTTGTATAAATTCTATCAAAACTCCCCTTATTGGAAAATATGGATTTCATTCAGAGTTTTTATCAAAGATTATTTTGAATTAGATTTTTTCTTGGGTTCACCCTCTAGGGTGAACCTTTAAGTTCACCAACCAATAGAAAGTTGTCATTTTAAATCTATTATCTTTTAATTAAGGAAACAAAATAACTTGCCAAATTATATTATGCTTTTAAAATAAATAAAAAAAGATTAAATAAATAAAAATAACAATAGTTCTAAAAAATATTATTTTTAAAAAATATTTATTTATAAGATTTAGAGTTTAGTGTTTAAGATTTATAGTTTAGAATTTATCCAAATGTTTATTGTTTTTCTAAGTGTTAGAGTTTACCCAAGGGTTTAGGATTTACCCAAGGGTTTAGGGTTTACCCAAGGGTTTAGGGTTTAGGATTAGAGTTTAGGGTTTAGTGTTTTGTTGACAACATATTTAGTGTTTTTCCAAGGGTTTAGGGTTTAGGATTAGAGTTTAGGGTTTAGTATTAGAGTTTAGGGTTTAGTTGATAACATTAATTTTTTTAATTCGTTTTTATATACTATTTTTATTTATTTTTAAATTTTATTTTGAAAAAATAATATAATTTGACAAGTTATTTGTTTTCTTAATTAAAAGATACTAAATCCAAAATGACAATTTTATATTGGTTGGTGAACCTAAAAGTTCACCCTAGGGAGTGAACCCAAGAATAACTCTTTGAATTATTAGAAAAAATGATTTGCACTACAAATTCAACAAAAACAAATACCATCTAAAGAGATGGAATTTATAAAACAAAAAAAAAAACTGGGACACTTATCTTCTCTCTCGTAGTGACACAATCACTTTCTCCTCTCGTAACAGCAGTTGAAGAGCCAAATTTTAGCAAAAAAAAAAAAAAAAAAAAAAAAACAACAGCAGTTGAAGAGTCTTTTGTTTAGTTATTGTTGCATTAAACTCCAGACAGCTCATTTGCATGTTTTGGATCTGGCATTGGAAGGTTCACCAAGAATCTGTTGATACGGTACTTCAACAAGGTGAATCTGTTTCTTTTGTTTCTACAAATTAGGGTTGGAGTTCTTCTCTATCTCATTTATATATAGACTTGTATCTTTTTATTTTAGGTTAATTTTCTTGAGCCTGTAGCGCAGTTCCTTGATGCTGCACATGAAAACTTGTCACCTAGAGGCTCAGAGACGCACAAAGCAATTAATTTTTTATGTGTTCCTCTTCAAGTAATGTTCTCTAGCGTCTCTCATCTACGTTCTCTATCTGATCTTTTTCATCTCATTTGTTTTGTGGATCTGATGTCGTATGGGTTCATTGGTGCATTGGGCATCTCGCCGACATTGATTTTGTTTCTGAGCTAAGGTTCTTCCCTTTCATTTGTAGCATGTTTGGTGTAAATTAACTTTTGTTTTGATGCAGTGTGTTTTTAGCTTTGATACTACAAAGTCTTTCTCTTCTATTGTAAAGAAATTGTCGAACTCGAATGTCTCGAGTTAAATAAACAGAGCTCAAAATCCTAGCACTGTTTGTTTTAAATTATATCAAATCTCTCAGTAAAATCTCCATCAAAATCTTTAAAACCAACCAAATCCTACAAGATCTGAAACCCCCAAAATTTTATGAAACACCCAGTTCAATAAGCCCCCCTAAGTTTTTCTATGGCTCAATTAAAATGAATGGATCCATAAATGGTATCTCTAGATTGGTTGATGTGAATGGTGTTGAAAAAGGGGAGGGGGGGGGGAGTCAGTGGCTTATTTGAAGGATATTTCAAGACTTCATCCATTGAAGCTATAAGTGTTTTTTTCCAAAAATTGAGTTGGGCTAATAAAAGACCAATAAGTAGAAATGAGTATACTTTAGAGAAAACAACAACATATCATGGATGTTTAGACACCAAATCCAATCCTCTTATTGTTTACGGCAACAAATATCTTGTTTTTACAATCAAAGAAGTCAATTATCTCCATCGACTACCGACTCAATCCTGAGGTGATTCTATCTTCCTTCTCTTCTCATCTGATTCTATTTCTGGATTATTTGTGAGTTTGTGGTTTAATACCTGTTACTTATTGGATGTCTTTCTTTCTTGGTTTAACAATTCTCTAATCAGCAGCTTAGGCTTTTGTTTGTTCAATGATATTGAAATTAGGAATAAGATGTTTAGTGGGGGTTCTTTTTCTGTTTATTTTTGGAAGTAAGACGAAGAATTGTGTCTTGAAGAGAGTAATTTAGGTTTTGCCGAATAAGTGTTCGGTAAATTTTCTGTAAGAAAAAAAACTACAATGTGTTTTTGTGTGGCAGTTAGCAATGGAATACGAGAATGTAAAAGACCGGTGTGTTTTGGGATTATGACTCTTTCCGCATATCTAATTCTGCCGATGCGAAACACAAAAAGTGTTATGATCCTATGGTGACATTCCGCATATATGGCAGCGGTATTAAAGCTGAGCACAAGGAATCTTTCCAGAGGAAGGGCATTGATCTTATAGATGTACCTTTAGGTGAATTCTGTAGCTAGTAATACCTCAACTATTTATATATTTTCATGAGTCAAAAATGGAACTAATAAGAGAATGACTGTGGACATGTTATTCTGGACAAAGGAAAATCCTAGTCCCGCGATTGTGGTGGTCATTTCCGAGAACAGTGATTTTGCCGTTTCCACTGAAGTTACAAAGTTATGTTAACATATACAGCAGCGGTTCCTTGAAAGTATATAGATAGATATCTGGAAATAAAGCTAGTGGAAGCTTAGTTATTTTTTCTTTTCTTTTTGGAACTTCTTAGTTATGTTTTTAAAACTTATTATCAGTTACTTAGAAAAGATAGAAAAACTGTTTGAGATGAGATTTTTCTTGAAGAAATTCAATATTAATTTACAGCAGTTCGCTGAGAGCCTGGTTTGATTCTTGGGAAGTTTATAGATATCTGGAAATAAAGCTAGTAGAAGCTTAGTTATTTTTTCGGAACTTCTTTGTTATGTTTCTAAAACTTATTATCATTACTTAGAAAAGAAAGAATTTTTTTTGAGATAAGAAGAAATTCAATACTCCCTCTGTTTTTTAAAGATTCATGTTCTAGGAAAAAAATTTGTTTTATAAGGATACATTTTTTAATTTTTCAATGTATTATTTAATGAAAATCTGTTAACTTCAAGAAAATTAATTGTGTTTATTGGATTTTTATTGGTTAAAGATTATGAAAAATTGTTATTCACAAAAATCAATGCATTTTTAATGTGATTTCTTAATATATGTGAAAAGTTTAGAATATGTATCTTTAAAAAACAGAGGGAGTATTAATTTACAGCAATTCGCTAGACTTTGACTAATCTGTATTGCATCCTTAAAATTTAGAAAATCGAAATGTCAACACTATCCATTTAGGTTCCTATTTGTCATCACATATGTGGAAAATACCGCTGACTCGTGTAGAATTCAAGAAACTTTATTTTGCCGACAAACACATCAGAAGATGGAGTGCATGTTCGGTCTTGTTGGTAATGAAATGGCTATAGTGGCGGCGGATATATTGGCGGTTAACAGTATCCTTGTCCACAAGAACAACGAGGAAAAGATCATGCTCCTTGGCCCTCACAAGCTCACTGCGGCAAGCTGAGAGCCTGGTTTGATTTGTGTTGTGGGAAGTTGTATAGGGTTCAGTTTACGGAGAATGTGTCTCTGTATTAGTTCCGAAACTAGATCCCCTTGATTACCTCTGCTGTTGCCAACTTCACTTGTGGTGAACTCGCCACGGCTTTGAGAAAGGTAACCTCTTTTCTTATTCTTCTCCTTCATTGACGACTATATTGTCATTTTGAGCTTGGAGAATTAAGGTTACTAGTAGCTTTGCGTTAGATGGTGCCAAGGTGATGGATATTGTTTTTTTTTGTTTTTTGGACACTACTTAGTTAAACTTGTTATGGTTTGAAACTTTCTTGTGTGGTATAAGCCGTACCTGAGATATAATGGCCCTGAAGCAGAATTTTTTTTTGGCCCATTTCTTTAAAAAAGCTGCAAAAATTCTAAAAAATAAGCTGTGGAGTATCAAAACCAGTTACGACACAACCGGTTGAACTACATAAGATTTCTGTAATTATTGGCCCTTTAAAATAATTATCTTCTCCGGTCGTGAAGCATATGCTTTATCAGCCTCTATTCAGGCACGGCCCTAATAATAGTTAATGCTTTTTGGAGTGCTTAACCACCTTTGGTTATTGGGTTTTGCATCCTCGTCTTTTCTGGTGGTTGTTGATTCACGTAGTTTTGAGGAGTTTCAACGGACTTTTTGAACCATTTGGTTTCAGTTACAGCTTCGATACTCATCCTCATTTCTGGATTCGGATCGAGTAACTTGTAGATGATGGATCGAGCAGGTTTCGAGATCCAGTTCGGGAACTTGTAATCTCTTCGTTGGATCTTCCGGTACATGTTAACGACTTTCGAATCCTCGAAAGGAACGTAACCGAAGATGCCGCACGACCACGATTCCGCCTTAGCTCTGTCGTACGACTTCTGATCGATCACCTCCGGAGCCGACAAGAGAGGTGTTAAAATAGTAAGCACATAACCTTATGTCTTGTTTTCTCAATAAACCCTAAGGATACTTGTTCCACAAGTTACACTACTTTCTGTTTATGTAATTTGATTTTTCTTATATAGGTAACCATCTTGATAAAGGCATAAACCCATCTTTGTTGCGTCTAATATACGTCTCCGGCGATTACCTACCTAAAGGCATCCGCATTGGCATTGTCTCAATGCATGAAAGAATGTATGTCGTAGCCAACAAAAACAAAGAAAGATCATCATCATCAAGAGAAACTGGACTGATTCACAGTTTCTGAAGTTAGCATATGATTTTGAGTTTAGAACACATGCTAAAACAGGTGTTATCAGAATCACACAACCAAGGAACACATGCTAAAACATACTCGAGTTTTCAAAACAGGTCAAAAGGTTATTTAGAATAGTGAAAGTAAGACAGGTTTTCGAATAATAGTAATAATAATAATCATGATTCGATTGCCATGTTGTCAAAAGCACTTTTGACGCTTCTTCAGGCTCGTCGGGCTCAATGCATCGACGTCATCAGGCAGAGGCGGGGTAGAGGTGGTATGCGAAGTAGGGATGAGAGGGCGTCCACCAAGCTTGAGAGTATCCCAGAACCAGACAGCTGATGCATCCTTAATTAGAGGCCCTGATGCTTCTGGATATGTGTTTAAATTAAGTATTTAAAATGTACTTTATAAGTGCAATAAATATAACTTTTATAATGCATAATATTATTATACTTATATTTGAAATATAATTATTTTAAACAGTATATATAACATAATTAAAATAATATATATTTATATATTTATATATATGAAATAGTAGAAACACACACCCACACACATTAATCAATCACACTATCAAAATATTAAAATTAATAATATATATTTTAAATAATCAAATTAAAAATAAAACAGTACAAATGCATAAGATATACTCTAAATTTGTTGTATATTACTGTGAATAGCAGTCTCATACTTTTGTTCATATAATTGAACTACCAGTGGTTCATTATTTTTTTTATTAATAAAAAAGATGGAACACTATTTATTAAACTAAAGTTGATGAATAAAATTAGTGGATCAAGCATATATATGCAATAGAGCAGTAAATAGTCAAGTAAAACATAATCCACAAAATAATTTGATATACGGCAGTATCATTATAATAAGAATAGTGACCAGAAGAATCCATTACAGTTAGACTACTTAGACATTACGGTCCAAAAGCTTGAATATTTATCTCTGAAATGCCAAAGATTATCATCTTTCACGACAATTAATAACATTGTTTCAATGATGCACGTGAGAACAAACATGAAACCAGTGTCTTGTTAAATCATACAAGATAACAAAAACGGCTTAAGGTTTAATTTAATTAAAGGACAAAAACTGGAGGGAACAAGGAAGGCACGCTTGGGTGTTGAAAAGGAAACTTTGAAAGGGCCACATTTTGCATGAACACTACAAGAAAACATCGTGATTCTGACGGATATTTTCCTCGGTATGTCCTCGGAATAACGGTATTCCGAGGACATACCGACGAAAAACGTCGTCGGAAAAATTTGGTCGGAAAGTTCAGATTCCTCGGAAATCCCTCGGAAATTTCCGAGGAAATTCTGAGGACACTAGTTTCCGACGAAATTCCGAAGAACGTTTTTGAGGACCATTTCGTCGGTATTTCCTCGGATATGTCCGATAGAATATTCCTCGGAAATGCGTCGGTATATTTCCGAGGACATTTCGAGGACATATGCCCTCGGAAATTTCCGAGGAAATCTTTCCTCGGAAATTTCCGAGGGAATATTTCCTCGGAAATTTCCGAGGGCTGTGTCCTCGATAAAGTCCTCGGACATATACCGACGCTTTTCCGAGGATGTGTATCCCTCGGAATATTCCGACGACCCTTTCCTCGGAATATTCCGAGGGATACACTTCCTCGGAATTTTCCCAATTTTTTTTTTATAAAATTGTAAATTAATTTGTTTTTAATTGGAATTAGAAAATATAAAATTAGAATTAGAATTGAAAGAAAACATATTAGATAATATTCAAAGTTGTACAAATTAAAATAAAACATTCAGAGTTTTTGAAAAAAAAAAAAAGAAACTACGGGAACTGCTCGTTCGGGTACATTCTCTTCATCATTTCCATCATTCTCTCGTTCTGCCTCCTCGTTTCCTCCCATCCCGCCTGTTGATCCGCCATCCTGGTCTCCAACGCAGCAATGCGGTCATCCCTGTCCTTCAACTGATCCATAAATACTGCTGGATCAACTGAGGACGATGGTGCACAAGGAGGAACCGACTGGGATCGACGACCCAAACCGACCAAACGTCCCTTCTTCTTCGGTACCGACTGAAATAGAAAATAAATAAATTTAAATAATAGAAAAGATGATAAATGAAAATAAAATAAATGAATTGAACTTTTAAAGAAGAACATACCGATGCAACGATTTCGTTGATTCGAATCCGGGACAAGTTGGTAGAAGCCGTCGAAGTGGCGTCCATGTCGGTTTGAAGCTGAGATAGACGGATCTCTTCGTCTTCCTTCTGAGTTTGGATCAGGTCGATCACATCCCTCACAACACCATCATCAATCAGCCCAGTATGCTTGTTGGTATGCGCCTTCCTATATAGGAGGAGATCATCAACCGGCTCGCCATCATTTTCTTCCGCCTTGAAATAAACATAAGTTAAACAAACGTTAGAAATTAGAATAAATGCATAAAAAATAAAATAAACATATTTAAATAATTGGAAGAAAAAAAAATTGAACTTACCAAGCGATCTCTGAGAGTGGCAATAGTCTGGGCACCCAAATTGTGCTTGTACATGCCCTTCCCGCCACGATCGCTCTTGCGGTTGTTGGAGTTGGTCAAGGAGATTTCTTTCGTCTCCTCCTTGTTCCAATGCACACACAACTCCTTCCAGACGGTGGGGTTGATCGACTGCGGGACCTTTTAATAAATAAAAAAAATAGTTAAATAAATTCAAAAATAGTTTAAAAAACTTTAAAAAAATAGTTTAATAAATAAAAAAAACCTCGTTGGCGAGCCACTTCTGCTTCCACTCGTAGATCTGCTTCCCATAGTTGTCCATAACTTTATGGACGAAGGCGTTACGGATAAAGGGTGTATGATCGGAATGCCAGTTGAACTCTTGCTGGAAAAAAACACAATTAGTAGAAATTTTATATTAAAGATTAAAAATATAAATAAAAAATTAGAATACTTACCGCAAACTGACGAAACCACATCTGCTGGTCCTCGAGAGGGAAGTGAGTGAAAGTCGGATATCCCTTCTCGAGGGTCGATTTCATCATACGGTTGATCCACCCGCTGATCCCGTTCTTAGATCGGTCGAACCTAAAATAAGGAACAAATTATTAATAATGAATGAAATTTTAATGAAAGAAAAAAAAGACGTTTAATTACCATGTTTGACCGAGTCCCCGTGGCTCCGGAGTAAGATAGGGAAGATGCTCACGACCGGGCTGTTGAACCAACTGTTCAACAGTCATCACTCCCGGAACCACTGGAGGAGCAGGAGAGTGTGCAGCAGCGGGAGCAGAAACCGGAGAGGGAGATGTATGGTAAGAGCTCTGTGGCGATGAAGAATCCCGAGAGTGGCTGGACGAACCCCGAGAGTGGCTCGCCGTACCACCACGACCTCGTGGTGCGGAACGACGAGGTCGAACCCGGGGCTGATCACCAGTAGACCTGTAAATTAAAAAAAAAAGTTTTAGTCAATAAAAATTGAAAAAATATTTAAAAACAGATTTTAATCACAAAAATAGTTTTAGTCAATATAAATTGAAAAAATATTTAAAAATAGATTTTAATCACAAAAATATAAATATAATTAGAAAAAATAGTTTTTAATAAAAAAAAGGTTTCAAAAATATTAAAAATGTTTAATAAGTATAGAAATGATTTTATAATTCAAAAAATAGATTTTATATATAAAAAACGTTTTCATAATTATTATTTCGATTTTTAAAAATCTAAAAAATAGATTTTAATCACAAAAATATAAATATAATTACAAAAAATAGTTTTTAATCATAAAAAGGTTTCATAAATATTTAAAATGTTTAATAAATATAGAAATGATTTTATAGTTCAAAAAATAGATTTTCTATACAAAAAACGTTTTCATAATTATTAATTCGATTTTAAAAACACAAAATTAAGAATAAACTTTCAAAAAACTTCTAAATCAACTCAATACAAACAATAATCACAATCAAACTCCCATTACACAATCCTACCAATCACCCTAAAAAAAATCTATCTAAAAACTTCTAAAATCATCACATCTACTTAAACCCCCACCAAATCGAATCTAATAGAGTGGGATAGGGTCCTTACATGATTTATGGATGAAATTGAAGAGGATTAGGGAGGATTCGCCGGAAATCGCCGCGGGAGAAGAGAGTGGTCGGCGGAGATCGCGAGAAGAAGAAGAGAGAAATGGGGAAGAAGAAGTGTTTAGGGTTTATAAAACCGAATTTCCGACGGAAAAACGGCCGTCGGAATTTCCTCGGTCCGTCGGAATTTCCTCGGAAATCAATTATTTAATTTTCGTGAAAAATTTGGCGGTTTCCTTTGCCCGGTTAAATGAAAACATTCTGAGGAAAAGAATATTCCTCGGAAATTCCTCGGTATATTCCGAGGAAATTCCGAGGAATACATGTTTGTGGTTTCAAAACATCAAATTTTTTTGCCCTATATCATTTTTTATATTAATGTAATGCATACCAATGATAATTGTTTGTTTATATGATCCTAAATCATGAAATAACAAAATTCTAAAATGAATTGTATGTATTCCCTTTACCATTCATTAAAGTGTATAAGTGTTTCTCGTATGTTGTGGGGATTTCGTTCATACATTCCGAAAACTGTTTATTATCGGGTGATACACCAATTTTTGACTTCATATTCAGTCTAAGTATTTTAATAAGGCTTATATAAGTGTTATTGAAACCGAAAAATGTTGTTTTCGACTAAAAAAACCTATATTCCTCGGAAAAGCCTCGGAATTTCCGAGGAAATTCCGAGGAAAACTTATGTTTCCTCGGTATTTCCTAAGAATTCCCTCGGAATTTTCCGACGCATTTCCGAGGAAGAGAAAACCCTATAATCAAAACCCTCAATTCCTCGGGATTTCCTCGGAAATGTCCGAGGCTTTTCCGAGGAACAGATACCCTATAACCAAATACCCTAAACCGTCGGAATTCCCTCGGAATTTCCTCGGTATTCTTATATTAAAAAAAAAAAAAAGGCGATGCTACTCTGTTTCGGAGTCATCATCACCAGATGATTCTGAATATGGATCTTGGTGAAACTCTCCAATCTCTGGTTCATCCTCTACGTGAACGACGGCTTCCTCTGCGAAATCGGTTAAATCGACTACAAGGCCAACTGCAGCTAAATCTTCTGCTGCACTTAAGTTGCCAGATGTGCTTGGTTGTAGTGGGTCTTCCAGCTCAGAACTTCCCTGAACTCGGCCTCTCGGGTTGAGTGATGTAACGGTGACCCATGGATCATCTCTGTTCCTAACCCGGGGATACTTGATATAACAAACCTGTAACATTTAAAAATAATTTGAATAATACACATGATGATGAATCATTCTGAATAATTGACATATGTATATTTAATTACCTGATCGGCCTGAGAAGCAAGAATGAAAGGATCATAATATTGCAGCTTTCGCCTCGAATGTACTGATGTAACACCAAATGCATCTGTTCTCACACCTCGATCTGGAGTGTTGTCGTACCAATCACAAAAGAAAACAGTACAACGCAATCCAACCATGCCCGGATACTTGATTTCCATAATCTCTTGTATGTTTCCGTAGTATACATCATCTCCTGATGCAGAACAAACGCCAGCATCATAAGTCGTGCTCGAACGTCTCCTCTTTTGCGTTGTGAATGCATATCCTCGAGTACAAAATCTCGGATATGACTTCACAACATACTTTGGTCCACGCACCATCTCGCGTATCCAATCATCAAATGTTTCACCTCTGGCCATACCAGCAGACACCTATATCAATATATGTGAATTACTATAAATATGTGATAAATAATATTTTAATTTGTTTAAAGCACTCACATAAGTAAGCATCCATCCAGCAAATTCTCTCTGCTTCAGTTCTTCTAGAGCCTCCTCTGTGGCGTATCTATATTCGAACCGCTTTTCTGCCATGAAAATCCTGTACATATGATGACAATAATGTAATTAATTAAGATTTAAATTTTAACTTGTTAAAATAAAAATTTGTAAGCTAATTTATTTACCTCTCATATTGAAGAATATCTTCGCAGTTGGTGAGCAAATATGTTTGCAAATGACTGCGCTCCTGCTCAGTAAGTCGACGGTCCTTTGGTTTTCCGCTAAGTCGTCCAACATCTGTGAAGATGTCTGGAACCGTAACATGATATGTTGCCCGTTCGCCTCTATCATCATGCCGAGCAGGTCTTCTGTTTTTGGTCTGCACTTCTGTTGGAAAGTAGTACTCGGCAAAGTTTGAAGTTTCTTCATTGATCATCTGTGCAACTATAGAACCTTCCACCTTACTTAAATTTTTCACCATCTTCTTCAAATGGAACATATACCGTTCATACAGATACATCCATCTATACTGCACAGGACCACCAAGTTCCAATTCTCTTGCCAGGTGAATAACAAGATGCTCCATAACATCAAAAAATGATGGAGGAAATATCTTCTCAAGGTTGCACTGAATCACGGCTATGTTAGTCTTCAAATTTTCAATACCTTCAAGAGTCACTGATCTCGTGCATAAATCACGGAAGAAAGCACTTATCCCTGCAATTGCTTCATGAACATTCCGTGGTAATAGTTCCTTGAAGGCAAATGGAAGGAGGCGCTGCATCATTACATGGCAATCGTGACTCTTCAAGCCCATAAACTTTCCTTCGTTTCTATCGACACAGTTACGCAAATTAGATGCGTAACCGTCTGGAAATTCCACATCGTTTGAAATCCAATCAAAGAATGCATCTTTTCCCTCTGCATCAAGTCGGTATATGGGAAAAGGAGCCCTACCATTTTCATCAACATGAAGTTCTGAACGAGCACATATATCGACTAAATCCAGTCTTGACTTCAAATTATCCTTTGTTTTACCTTGAACGTTAAGGATCGTGTTCATGAGATTGTCAAAAAAGTTCTTCTCAATATGCATGACATCTAAATTATGCCTCAGCAGATGATCCTTCCAGTATGGCAAATCCCAGAAAATACTCTTTTTGTGCCAGTTATGTAGTTCTCCAACAGCATCTACCGGATAACGCACGTGTCCACCGACGTCTGGCGTCCTATCTGCACCAAAATCTCTTAGTTGTGTCAACAAATCTGCCCCACAAATTTCCGGTGTTGGACTGTCAAACACCCTCTTGTTCTTCGTAAACAAATTCCTACTCCTACGATATGGATGATCAGGTGGTAGGAATCTCCTGTGACAGTCAAACCAACATGTTTTCCTTCCGTGTTTTAGTTGGAAAGCATCAGTGTTATCTTGACAATATGGACACGATAGCCTTCCATGTGTTGTCCATCCAGATAACATACCATATGCTGGAAAATCACTAATTGTCCACATAAGTACTGCCCGCATTTGAAAGTTTTCTTTACACGAAATATCGTATGTTTCAGCACCTTGAGCCCATAGTTGGTTCAACTCATATATTAGTGGCTGAAGAAACACATCAAGTGATCTCTTAGGATGCTCTGGTCCGGGAACGAGAATGGAGAGAAACAAAAACTCTCGTCGCAAGCACAAGTTTGGCGGTAAGTTGTATGGTGTAAGAATGACTGGCCATAGAGAATATTGTCTTCCACTCTTGCCAAATGGACTGAAACCATCAGTACATAATCCAAGGTAGACATTTCTTCTCTCATACGCAAAGTCGGGATATGTTGATTGGAAATGCTTCCACGCTTTTGCATCTGAAGGATGTCTAATCTCACCATCTGTTGAATGCTCCGCATGCCATCTCATTGGTTGCGCTGTGCGTTCCGACTGGTACAACCTCTGCAACCTTTCCGTCAGAGGCAAATACCACATCCTTTTATATGGCACTGGAACTCTTCCACTCGTATCTTTATAACGAGCCTTCCCACAAAATTTGCATGTAACCCGCTGTTCATCAGCCCTCCAATAAATCATGCAGTTATCGCTGCATACATCTATTACCTGATACGATAAACCAAGACCAGCTACCAGTTTCTGAACCTCGTAGTATGAACCAGGGGCTACATTATCCTCAGGTAGAATACCTTTTACAAAATCAGCAATCGCATCCACACAGTCTTCAGCCAAATTATAATCTGTTTTAATGCCCATCAGTCTTGTTGCAGATGATAAAGCTGAATGACCATCTCTGCATCCTTCATACAAGGGTTGCTTTCCAGCATCCAACATATCATAAAATCTCCTAGCTTGTGCATTGGGTAAATCTTCCCCTCTAAAATGATCATTTACCATCTGCTCAGTACCTACACCATAATCTACATCCGTTCTAATTGGTTCTTCTAACCTAACCGCAGGCTGAGGTTCGCTAGTACTACCATATTCATAATCAGTTTCCCCATGATGATACCAAATTTTGTAACTCCGCGTAAACCCATTCAAATATAGATGAGTCCAAACATCCCACTCTTTAATAACCTTTCTATTTTTACAATTAGAGCAAGGACATCTTAACTTACCTGTTTCTGCTTCCGGTTGTCGTTGAGCTATCCCCATGAATTCGTTTATACCTTGTTGGTATTCTTCTGTAAGCAATCTCGTGTTCGGATCCAAATGAGGTCGATCGATCCAAGAACGATAATAATTTGAAGAAGACATCTTTTTTTCAATCAAATTCGTGAGTAAATATAGTATGTGAGAGGATGAAGAAATGGAGTGAATGGAGAGGATGAGGGGTGCTCGTATTTATAGATGAGAAGCTGCCGACATTACCCAGGAAATTCCGACGGAATTCCGACGGCAACGGCTCCTTCCTCGGAATTTCCTCGGTAATTTGAAAATTCCCCAACGGCTCTCTAACGGCTATAATATATCCTCAGATTTTCGTCGGTTTTTTTCCGAGGAATATTGTTTCCTCGGTATTTCATAAGAAAATACCGACGAAATGTTGTTTCCTCGGAATTCCGTCGGTATATTCCGAGGAAATTCCGAGGAAACTCAAAATTTGAGTTTCCTCGGAATTTCCTCGGAAATCTCTCGGAATGTTCCGAGGATCTCATTTTCCGTCGGAATGTCCGTCAGAATCGCCTTGTTTTCTTGTAGTGGAATGATAATCTTACAGTTAAGTCTTAGTCTTTGCTATGATTTTAGGAACACTTAGTACAGTATACTCAGTACCACATGAAATTATTCATATCCACACCTTACGCTTTCCCATCATCTACAAGCGCAAGTCTAGTTTTTCACCATTTACTTGCAATCTGTTATATTTTACATCTTTCTAATGTTCTGGTGCGGGTAAGGAAAAGGTGTAAGGTAGAATAATGACAATGATGACAAATAGCTGGTGACCGTAGTCGTAGTAGAATGATAAGGGGCCGACCTTGATTTATATATAGAAGATAGGTCCACTCAAAACCATATAACTAATGATGATATTTTCTCAATTTACTTTTGTGTTTAAGAGTTAGTAAACTCTCCTAAAAGGAAACTTTGACTACTAATTTATGGGGTGTTAGACCATCTCCAACGTCAAAACACGGTGGTTTAGTGGTAAAGATTTAAAAGTTTTTATATTTAGATATGGAGTTTGAATCTCAGACGACACAATTTCTACATCAGAAGGGCTGAATTTCAATTTTCAAAGAAAACGAATTATACAGAATATTAGAGAATGAATCTCATAGGACGACTCAGGGTGATGCGGTCAGACGTGAAATCCTCGTAAAGAAGGTAGAATAGTCGGATGTAATATCGTAAATGTAATGTTTCTAATAGTTTCTAATACCATAATAAACCCTACAAAAAGATCATCTCCAATGTTTTTCTCTATTTTTACCATTAAAATAGAGAAACTCTATAATAGAGATAAATTTTGATCTAATATAATTCTCTAAAATAGAGATTTCCAAAATATAACAAAATATAGAGAAATGTTATTTTTTCTCTATAAATAGAGAAAAAATAGCAATCTGTATTTTAGAGGCAAAAATAGAGATGAATATGAGTGATTTTATCTCTAAATGCTATTATAGAAGTGAAAATAAAGGTGAATTGGAAATACTCTTAGTCGGAGTTATATTTATAGTGATTGTTAGAATTTCTAAAATCTAGTGTTATTGGTTTATAGATTCTCATTAGAATTTAATGTTATTAGTTTGATGATTTAGTAATTTATAATCTTTTATTATTCAAAAAGTTTAGATTTTAATTATTCTTTAAATCTATTAAAGTTTGTTCCATTGTGAGTTGTATTTTTCACTATTTAACTCATAACACAAAATTTTTAGAATATTATCTATTTAGTTTAGATTCTTAAAATCATCATATCAATTTATTTTCAGAGAATTTACAATATACAAAACTTTCTGCAACTCTTTCAAATCTAACAGATCTCTCAATTTCTAAAATCAGCAAAGTATTTATAAATACTAACACCCCTTAAACATAAAATCGCACCAAAGTCCAATATTGTGTACCTCTAAAACCCTTACCTATTAACTAATGAACCAATACCTCCTCTCTCATAAACCCTAAACCATAAGAGATAACGCAATTATTGACTGATAGAGAAGTTTCTTTATCTTTCTTTGTTTGGTTAGTAACTCAGATACCAATTACGAATCATAAGAACAAGAGGGACTGAGTTGGGTGAACCTATTGTCTATCGGTTGTTATGACAATAACAACGCAGAAAAGCTAAGTTGGTATGGAAGAACTGCTGCTTAGCTGGAACTCCTTCTCTAGCTCCCTCGTAGCCAATGAGTGATTTTCTGGTATCGAATGAGCTCAAGTAGTTGAGTAGCTATAGTTAATGGTACCAGCATATATGCCGCTAATAGCTATTTCACTGTCTTTTCTTGCCAAAATGTACTTATCGTTTTGTGTCATCAATTGGATTCTATATGAACAATGAAGATCCTTTTCTAACAATGTTACACTTCCTTTGACAAATCTGGCCTCTCTCGATTTTGTCTACGTCTGATGATGTAATATGATATTTGATTGAGTCCAAAGGAGTACAACAACAACTACTACAAAAATAGAAGCAGAGATGCTTTTGGAAAAGTAGTAAATTTTTATATAAAAATTATTACCAACCTTAAGCATCACAGTTCAATCTACCACTTGATGTCTTTATGAAACTACAGCTGTCTTTTCCTGATATGACTTGTTCTGCCACTTCCTTCTCGCTCTTCTAACAATCACCCTTCTTTGTCTCTCCACAATATGATTGATCTATTTAGATTAATAATATTTATTTGATATAAAAAAAAACTTGTAAGTCTTTAACAAAAAAAAAAAACTTGTAAGTCTAGCCCAGTTCATGCATTTTGTTGGTTACCATTTCTTACTCAGTCACTCTGTTCGAAATCCTTCTTGGCTTAGAGCAAAAGTTACAGTCTTGATCTATTACTTTCAAACCAAGTTTAGGGTACTGTTCTGTGTATATATAATCATTATACACAAACACTTGAACAATTTTCATATACAGTACATGGATAAAGCACTCTCAAATCATCACTTCTAATCGTTTCTATATGAGCTAGGACCACATAAAGAAAACCAGTTTGTTATGTGTACGAATGTATCATAACCACATACCTATATACATATCTGTCTTCATAATAAGTATACAAAACTGACATTTATCATTTGATCAATATTTAGGTGTATGTATATATTTGGCTACATCAAAACAGCTATGATTGGCTTTCATACTTTTAATTCAACATTTTTCTAATTTTCTTTATGATTACAAAAAGCATTGATTGTTTCACAAGTAATATTACATCGCTTTTTTATCAAAAAAAATATTTGTTTGACAATTTTTCTTTGCCAACAATATTTAATTACTGAAATTAAAACGGTTTCACTACCAAATTGGTGAAACATCACGATATAATTTATTGATGAACGAAGATTACAAGTGTTGTGTGATAGCACATCTTCCTTTGTTTTATGCTTACAATTAACAGAAACATATTGCTTATGATGATTTACGATGTAAATTTTTGGGCTCTTCTCTTCTGTAAACTAAATGTAACACAAACAACGATCAGTTTAAATAATAAATCACAACACTTCCGTAACTTGTTCTTCTACCAAAAACGATAGAGTTTTATCACGAACATTTTTTTTTGGGGGAATTTGTGAGATGTACATAAGGGAGGAAAAACTCAAGTATATAGCCATTCTACAGTTGCAAATGGTGGATGGGACAATTAGCACACAATCTTGACCAAACTCTCCTTTTAGGCGCGTGTGTTTGATTTTGAAGCTCTAAAACTGAATTTGTAATACTATACTATATGTTATATAGTATAGTCGAAAGATTATGACAATTAAGAATATAGCCATACATGGAAAAACGTATCTGTGTATTATCAAACGCTCGAATTATATACTATTCTATATATAATATAGATATAGAATAGATTATTCCAAACATAAAATGTAAACCCCAAACCCTAAACTCAAATCCTAAATCTTAAACCCAAACCTAAACCCTAAACCCAAACCATATACTCTAAACCCTAAACCCAAATCCTAAATCTTAAACCCAAATCTAAACCCTAAACCCAAACCATATACCCTAAACCCAAACACTAAACCATAAACTCTAAACCCAAATTCTGAACAGTAAACCCAAACCAAAACCCTAAACCCAAACCATATACCCAAACCATGTACCCTAAACCCAAGCCCTAATCTTAAACCCTAAACTCAAACCATTATCATTACATGACTATATTATACATACTATGGTATGGAAAACTCGACACACCCACAAACTTTGTATATATGAAATTTTCTAAAATTTCTTTAGAGAAAGAGCTGATGAGTGGCGATGGGTGTTGGAAAACAAAATAATGTAACTGATCAAGTAGTGAGTAAGAAGAATTAGAAGGTAGAGAAAGAGATACAAAGTGCAAAATAAGAGAAAAAGAAACGTATCATACTATACTGTAATTTAAAATAGAGTATAATATGATAAATTGAGAGAGAGAGAAATCCTAAATCTAAACTCAAATCATATAGTATAGGTAAAGACAAATAAACAAACACAAATTCATATACTAAACCCAAATATAAAATTATAAACCCAAATCATATACCCTAAACCTAAACCCTGAACTATAAACCCTAAATCCAAACTATGAACCCTAAACCCAAACCATATACCCTAAACCCAAACCATATACCCTAAACCCAAACCATATACCCTAAACCCAAACCATATACCCTAAACCCAAACCCTAATCTTAAACCCTAAACCCTAAACCCAAACTTTTATCCATTACGTGACTATACTATACATATTATGGTATGGAATACTCGACACA
The DNA here is from genome assembly GCF_000801105.2 of Raphanus sativus. Taxonomy (NCBI): domain Eukaryota; kingdom Viridiplantae; phylum Streptophyta; class Magnoliopsida; order Brassicales; family Brassicaceae; genus Raphanus; species Raphanus sativus. The sequence continues at coordinate 9,717,409 of NC_079511.1, read as the reverse complement.
CCCACAAAATTTGTATATATGAAATTCTTTAAAGTTTCTTTAGAGATAGAGATGATGAGTGGCAACAGTGTTAGAGAACAAAACAGTGTAACTGATCAAGTAGTGAATAAGAAGAATTATGAGGCAGAGAAGGAGATGTAAATTACAAAAGAAGAGAAAAGAAAATTTATCATACTATACTGTAATTTAAAATAGTATAGAATATATGACGTATGATATGGGGATATAGATTATGAAGAAAATTAGAGCAGTTTAACCAATTGGGAGTGTCAAAGTTAATATGATAGTTTGAATATAGAATACTCGACACAACCACATAAACTTTTATTTTTAATATGTACACAGTGTCTAACCAATTGAGAGGGTCAAAGTTAACATAACAACTTGAGAATGTCACCATAAATGTATGTGTTATGACACGAAGGAAAGCTTCTGTGAGAGTTGCGTGCACGGGGAAGAGGAGGAGTGGAGATGATGTAAGAGGAAGAGGAAAAAGAGGAGGAGGAGTGGAGATGATGTTATAGTACATTGTGTTGTACTATTCTATATTTATCAAATGGAATAGTACAACACAACATTTACTGTTCATCTTCTCCATTAGTTCTTACACATCCTCTGTTTTTAATCCACATATATCAAAGTATTAAAAATGTAAACCTAAACAAATATATGAAGAAACGTGATCAAACATAGTTATTGGATCAGATGATTACACAGCATGCGAAGTATCACTTTCCAAGAATTTCATAAAGCTTATAAATGATCATCAGACAAAAGAAAGAGAATAAAGATCATTCTGGAAAAAAATAGTTTCAGAAGAACAAGATGAAGTGATGAACGATGGAAGTGAGAATGAAATTGAAATAGTAGAATGAAGGATATTTTTTGTCTTTATACATATTATACAAACAATATCATAACCAAGAAGTTGTTATGGTTATAAACTTTTTTTTGTGTTGCTATGTGTATGCAATGCAATTTCCCTTTTTTTTTCTGTAACAGGTCTTATCACGAACTTACATAGTGGAAACAAGGAATTTTTTAGAAAATAGCATATCTCAAGATCTCAAGTGGGGGCTAGTTGACCCTCTTAAAAGAATCAATTATTCTACCTCTCGCTTTCCACCGTCCGATTAGAAATCACTGAATCAAAGATTAAGCAGTACTTATCAGTTGCTTGCCACCTTAATTAATTAACAATCATAAGTTCTCCTCCTGGGTAGACAGGTAAAAAATATCAGTAGTCGTAGACTCGTAGTCGCTACATTGAATTACTACTAATAACAATTAGAGAAATGCTAAAAAAACGAAAGTTGTTTTAAAATCTTAAAATTGTGTTTTTATGTCTCCAACTCGGATTTTCCAATATGCTTTCATTTTGATTTTAAATATTTTCTACCATAGTGCATAATCACTTCTATTGAAGTATTGATGATTTATCAAGAAATCACGATATCGTATAAATAAAATCAAAATATGAAAAGACATCATGTGATATTTGTACGATCAGTAAAAGAATTATAAACTTACTAAAACTACAACCATATTACTTTTTAAAAAATTTCACAAATCGAGTAAAGTTAGATTGAAGGCTTTACAAAGGAAATGTCAACTTTTTATGAGAATATATATACCATCATCGTCTGAATAGTTCCCACTTCAATTTCTTATCTTGTATAAATTAAAACATTCATAGCTAAAATTAACCATAATAACAAAACTAACGAATCGGCGGTTGCAAAACTTGAGATCAACATGCCGAATAAGCGGATGTAAAAGCTTATTATAGCCGTAGATGGTTAGAAGCGTTATAAATTCAATGATTCTCTACTGGAATGTTTTACAAGTGTTACACCATCAGCCTTTTTGGATAGTTTCCACATCAGTTTCTCACTGTAATGTTATCTTACGTGTAGGCGAAAACATTCATAGACAAAAGTAATCAACATAGATAGTATGTTTCTCCTTCCATTCAACTTTATTTTATGTTTCATATGTTAATTGGTAAATTTCTATGCAAGTTTTGGTGACATTTAAATTAAAATCTTATCAAATCCTTCTGTAAGAGTATGAAAGGGTAGACAATTAAGAAAACTAATAATCTAAAAAGAACGACTAATTAAAACTGAAGAAAGAAGGGAAAGTCTCTTTATAAAATAAAACCGAGGTTTTGAGTTGTCCGACGCTTCCCATAGATTTCATGGTCCCCTTCCTCCACTGCCACCACTCATTTCTCTCGCACCATCCTTTGTATTATGTACACTAATCATTCATTTTTAATCATATCATTATGTTTTATATAAACTAATTACTAAGCATGTTTTAGTCTTGATGCGGATGGGTTCATTTCATCCAGTTAAGCTCGTCTCGATGAGGTTTTTTCTCTTAGAAATTTGTCAAACCGGTTTGTAAAGCGCCTTTTAAGACTTGATCATTGGTTCTCTAGCAACTACTGCTTGTAGACTAGTTCTCCAAAAAAAAACTACTGCTTGTAGACCACTACTCATGTAAAGCGCCAATCTTTAAGGCTTAATTTCCGAAAAATAGATTATAATCAGTTCGTAAATAAAAAAAACTAAGAAACGTATACCCTTACCTTACATTTTTTACACACTGAAAGTTCATTCAAAGATGTATTAAATTTATGTAATCTCCCTTTTGCATTTATTATATATACAATTTGCACACCAACTCATTTATTAGATAACATTCCTTTTGATATATCCGCCGTTAAATGGGTCCGAAATGGCACTTTCAAAGTTTATGATTTATTCTATATAAATCAATTATGATTTCAATAAAATAGTTCCCAACGAATCTATCGTCGTACTACTACATAATCAATCTCGATCAACTAAGTCACTAGTGCGGCATCTTTATTTATTAGTTTCTACAATACAATCTTAAGGTAAATATTTTAATATACCAAGCAAGGTTTACTCAGTTAATATCTCTAATTGTGGTGCTAGAACGTCGTCTTATGTTGAACTTGAAGAAGCTATTTTGTTAAGGAAAAATAAACAATTAATGGCTGGGATAAGTTTTTCTAGACTGATGATGGCTTGCAAACATCACAGAGACCTATGTCCTAAAAAGAATTTTGATTATGTGCATGAAACTAAAAGGATACATACAACGAATCTCATCATTCCTATTTATTCTTTTTTGGCAAATGTTGCAAACTTTGTAAAAGGAGGCATAGACGAAAAATAATACGAATTGGGTGAATAAAAATGATACTATTAAGTATTAGTCATTTTTCCTATTTCTATATTCTTGGAGAAAAACCCACAAAATCAGTAGCTCGAGGGAGGAAAAGAGGGAAGAAGCACCATCAAAGGTGAACACTAAACCCACAAAAATTTGTAAAAAATATATAAAATTAATTGAAACCCCACTCAAAACCCTAAATATTCAATGGCTCCTTACTTATATTAATCTTTAGCAAAGGAAGGGACCAAATATACTTTAATAATTAGTAGTAGTATGTTTTAATGTTGATCGTTGGAATCTCAGTATATAAACTTAACCATGAAATTTCAATGTCAATGTAAAATGCCTTTTGAAAAGACCTCAAGAACCACCAAATAGACAGAGAGATTTGGTTCCCCTATCTTTATTTCTTTTGAGTCAGTGAGCTTAATATATAAGTACTTCCAATGCATAAACTCAACAAATGACAAACAAGCAGCCTTGTAGTCTATGTAATTTGTGATAATAGTATTCCATACTATTACTGAAAAGCATACAAGAATTGGTTAAACATCACAATCCGATATATTAGATACAAAATGTCATACTTTTAAAGTTGCTTGACATCAAGAGTTTTATAACAAAACCTAAATACTAGATGTTGAAGAGGGTATTAGAAACTAAAAATGAAAACTATGCAGTCCTATAACCATATATGCATTCAAATACTAGGTATTTGGGCTCAAGATTTTTTTTTCTTTTCTTTCTCCATTATTTTCTTGTATGTTTATATCGAACCATTATAAATGTTATTCAGAGAAAGAATCAATTTTTCCAAAGACCCGAAAAGGAGAACTGATGGAGCAGCTTCTACACAGAGGAACAAACATATTAAAATTTTCAATATCTTTCTCAAGTGTAGGAAACAATAGACCCACAAAATTAGATAGATCTCATGAAAACAAATGTTGTCCAATATGTCTTACTTTCTTGTTTTCTTCAAAAACATTTCTTCTCCCATTTTCAATTTATTTCTCAAGTATAAGAAACAATAGACCCACAAAATTAGATTAATCTCATGAAAGAAACGTTGCCCAATATGTCTTGTTTTCTTCAAAAACATTTCTTCTCCATACCCTTTTTCCTTTCATTTTCAATTCTCAAAACCTTTTTTCTTCTTCATGTATATTTCCCTTTTTAAAAAAAAAATGGCTGAGGCAAAAAAATCATACAAAATTACCAATCATCTTCCCTCCTCAGTAGGAAACATTCATCATTGTACCCAACAATCACTTTCATCCTTTAGAATCAAAAACTTCAGCTTCCTTCCTTCTTCTTCTTCCTTTCATTTACATTTACACTCATACATATATACATACGACACGTATACATGCATACATACATACTCCCACTCTCTATATAACCTTTTGATTCTCCTCTTTCCCTTTTCCCTCTCCTCCAATTTCCTCACCTCTCCTCTCTCTCTCTCTTAATATCTTCTCAATTTGATCATCGACCGACCAAAGAAACAAACAAGTTAAAAAATCAGATCTTTCTAACATGGATCCGTCCTCTGCAAGCTCAGTGAACGGATACTATTCATTTCTAAACAGATCAATGGATGATCTCGAGAGGGTTTATCTCTCAAACAACTTCATGTCCCTACACTTCTTACAGAGAGCTCTCTGTCTCCTCCGCACCTCCCACTCCCATCTCACTCTCCTCGTCCAGAAACTCAACCTCCCCGTCGGAGACAAATGGCTCGATGAGTATATGGACGAAAGCTCCAAGCTTTGGGAAGCTTGCCTCGTCATCAAGTCCGCCGTTTCTTCCATCGAGAACTTCTCCTCCGCCGGAATTTCAATCGCCTCCACCCTCGACGGCCACTATCACCACCGCCGCCTCTCCCCTCAGCTTTCTCGTCAGGTGGGTACTCGTAAAAACTCAATCTTTAATTACTCTGTTTTTTTTCAGTTACTCTGTTTTTCAATTACTCTGTTTTTAAAGTTACTCTGTTTTAACGGTGGTTCAGGTGATAAGAGCGATCACGGGGTGCAGGAGAGAGGCGATCGGGATAGAGGCGGAGAACAGAGCGTTGATGGAGAACAGAGTTCAAAGGTTTCCGTTTTGGTCGGAGCAGACGGCGGCGACGGTGATGGAGTCGTCGACGAAGCTGCAGAACGGTTTCAGTGGTTTCCGCGGCGTACTGTACGCGACGAGGAACATGAGCTCGCTTCTGCTCATGGTTCTGATGAACGGTCTCGTCTACTGCGTTCCCAGCGACGCAACAACGCTGTCGCAAACGCAAACGCAGACGACGCAGAATCAGGTCGGCGGATTCGCCGGAGCGATGGGGCGGTTGCAGCAGAGAGTTGCGGCTGAGGTGGGGAGGACGGGGATGAGGAAGGGGATACTGATGCATGAGTACAGGAGGAGCAAGGCGGCGTTGGAAGAGCTGAAGGCGGAGCTTGAGCGGAGAGGAGGAGGAGGAGGAGGGGAAAGCGAGGAGGAGGGAGAGAGGGAGTTGAGAGAGAGAGTGGAGAATCTGAGAGGGTATTTTGGTAATTTGAGGAACGGGACAGAGAGTATAGTGTCGCAAATCGATGATTTCTTTGATGAAATTGTTGAAGGGAGGAAAAAGCTTTTGGATTTCTGCAGCCATAGATGAAAATATCAAAAGCTGACATTTTTCAGTTTCATAAAGATGGAAAAATCAAGAAAAAAAAAGAAGAAGAAGAAAACTGGGTAGACTCTAGGCTTTCGACGAATCATTTGGTAGGAGTTGTTGTAAGTTGTGACACTTTTTTATGAAAACAAAAATGTTAATTCGTCAATCTGCTCTATTTTAGTATTTTGATGTTTATTTTTATAATTCTAGAAATGGAGTTTATTCTCTGAATCATAGCTAAAGTAAATGTCTGCTTTTCAGTTTTGGTTCCAGCCCGTTGGGGATGTTTGTTGTTCAACACATTAAAAAAAACAATGTTAGCTCTTTTTCAAAATCATATACTCAAAGATGGAGTTGTTTTATTTCTAACAGTTAGTTTTATTAAAACTGATTTAAAACATATTCCATAGTAGAAGATTACAATCAAAAGATAATGAGAATTTAATGATTTTTTTTTACATTGGAAACTAACAAGGACAAACATTATCATAAACCGATCTTGTTTCAAAAATAAGTATACTATTAATTGTTCTCGTTCCAACAATAATAAACAAATTTCTAATATTTTTAATAAAAATATGAATTCTTATCTTCTAGATAAATATTATTTTAATTGCTTTTATCAACTTTGTTTCGAGTCAAACTGAAATTACAGTTTATCTTAACATCTTACCCAAAAAAAAAACTTTGTTTCGAGTTAGCAGAATGGTGAATGGATATTAAAAACCTTTAAATTTTATAGGTGGATTCATGAGAAGATAACCGGATGGCGGTCTGATGTTTATCACACAACACTAAGACATTTTAAGCTGTAAATATTATTAGACTTGTCATGGAATTATGGGATTCATATAGTAATATGAACAGCTATAGTATGCTTTATAATTATTGCATATTATTTCATTCATGAATCATTTCAAATGACTTGATTAACAACTGAATATTTATAAAAGTATATGAAATTTTAATCAACACAAAATTTAAAAATATTTTGAACATGATTTACAAATACATATAAAAATCTTACAATACGGTATATTAAACATCGTTGATTTAAGTATATGACTAGATTACAACAGTCATGTCTGAGAGTGATAGTTCAGCGAGTAATTTCTGATCATCCACTAAGAGGACCATATATCATTGGACTATCACAACTTAATTAAAAACAATTGGTTAAAAAAGAGGTAGTCAAAAGGGAGTGCTTGTTGTAGTTGTCTCTTTGAGATAGTTCGAGAAAAAAGTAGTGAACAGAGCCAATGATCAAAACTAGAATTTGATTTGATTTGATTCACAAAGAGGAGGAAGTAGAGAGATATTAATTTGAATGGTGATATTTTGGTGTTAGTCAATAATAATGATGAAAATGGATCCTTTCTAAAGCAGATTTGCCTTTTGATTCTTTGGCACTCTCATCTAAGTTTATATGCTTTGCACACCTTTGGTGGCTTTTGTGTCAATTAATTATGATTAATACCAATTTCACACCCTAAATCCATCCCCACACTGTTTTAAAACACTCCATCTTTACTTCTTTAAGTTTCTAATACTTATTTTAATATTTGCTTTACACACAATTCACCCATCTTTGCTTTCTCCTTTTACTACACAAAAGAACATCTTTGACAAAATATTCATTTTTTGTATCAATGAGTAAATCTCAACCCTTGAGAACCACTTGGTATATGTGCATCAATCAAGTACCAAAAGTGTCAATTCACTTGGTATTCCTTGGTGAAAAACAGTTGAACCCACTAGAAATATTATTGCAAACACCAATAATGTCAAAAACGAGTCCAAAAACAATGCATTTAATATATGGCTACAAAATTGCTCAACCATCTACTCTATATGCCATAATAACAATCATCCCAAAAACCTAACTTCACTAAGTGCATAAAACACAATAGAATCGACATGATTTTTGTAAATCCTGTTTGAGTCTAGAAAACTCCATCACTAAATATAAAAAAAACAAAATTTTCATCTGTAGGCTTACTAGCTCTAAGAACATCATCAAGATTATTGGCAACAATAAAATTATTTATTTTGAAAAAGAATTTGGTTGAAAACCCCCATTAATAAAATTAAAAGTACACAATATGGAAGACAGAAATATATATCAATATAATATTAGATGAGGACACAAGTCACTATCCAAAACCAAAAACATGCAGAATCTAAATGCTTTTAGAGACTCTCACCAGAAATCCATGCTTTGCCTCCCAAGTAGGACACCAACTTTCTCAGCTGATTTACCAAATAAACATTACAATTTACCAAAATGCAATGATAATAACAAAACATATTCATAACAAAAACTATGTATTATTCCTTTTGTCACAGTTTCTTTTTTCTTTCTTCCTCAGAATGTAATGATTTTCCGTAAGGAAAAAGCAATGATTGAGGCCAGAAGCAAGTTTTCATCTGGTTACAGACATTATTTGTGTTCCCCAACATATAAACATCTTGAAATTACAGCTAATTTTCCAGACTTTGTATGTTTTTTTCTTTTTCTATCATTATTATTACCATTTAAAAAGATTATAAAGGGATACACTAAAGACCCAACACACCTCCAATGACTATGTACACAAGCCTTGAAGAATTACAAGTTTATAACCATAGCAAGACAGGGAAGTTTGTTTTTTCTCCCACAAATGTTGATCTAAGTTTTAGCATAATGTAAATAGCTTGACACTGTAAAATAGAGAAATGGGTGGGTGGATTTAGATTACCTTGGCGACAAAAAAATGAGGGAGGTTTGTGCTGTCACATTCTTTGCAGGCTGACTCAAATCTCAAACGCAGGCATTGCAAACTGAGAAGCAAAAGCCTCGACTTGGTTCCTAAGATCTGCAATGTCTTTACAGTGATAGATGCTTTTGAGTGGTTCCCTCTGCGACTTCCCCTGCTCCCTTTGTGCAGCACTTGCTATCAGAGCAGCTCTATACAGAAACTCAGCCATTGTCTCAAAATCTGGTTCCAGACAACCCCTCGAAGTCATAGCCGGACTACCTGAAACACAGATTACATGAAGCCCATCTCATGAGTCACACGGGAAGAAAGATACGAGTTTAATCCTAATTCTAGAATCTATAGTACTGAAAGTTACCTATTCTCACACCTCCAGGGGAAATAACACCATTTTCACTGAAGATGGCGACTTTGTTGACCGTGATATGGCACATCTCGCATACTTTCTCATACACCTTGCCTGAAAATCACAAGCTTAAGTATCTGAGTGGCCTTTGGACACACAACTAAACATATGCATTGTACAGACATACAAGTTTTGTTATGATCTCAAACAAGTTTGATTATAGATCTCAGACTGATCAGATACCTGTCAAGCCCAGAGGGGTCAGATCCCAGAGCATCAAATGATTATCGGTGCCATTCGTTACCAACTTGCAGTTTTTGCTAATCAAAGCAGATGCTAAAGCCTTAGCATTCTTCTTGACCTGTCGCATGTAAGCCTTGTACTCTGGTGAAGCTGCCTGCTTGAGGGCAATGGCTAGAGCAGCTATATGGTTATTGTGAGGACCTCCTTGCAGCGATGGGAAGACAGAAAAGTTTATCTTCTCTTCGTAATCATACTGTATATTGCTCTCACAGTGATTAAGATTTATGCTTTGCTTCTTGCCCTTCAACCCTCTCCTGTAGAATATGATACCGCCCCTAGGTCCACGGAGAGACTTGTGTGTCGTCGAGGTAACTATATCGCAATAATCAAACGGATTTGGACTTTCCTACAAACATTTAAAGAAACCAATAAAGCCTCAAGTTTAAATGATTAAGCCTCAAAGGAGTGAGAGAATGAACATTATACCTTGGCAGCCACAAGACCGCTAATCTGTGCCATGTCAAACATGAGAACAGCACCACACTTGTCAGCAACATACCTAAACCTAGGAAAGTCCCAGTCTCTCGGATACGAACTCCCTCCACAGATAAGTATCTTGGGACGATAGTCAAGCGCCTTCTCCTCAAGCTTCTCGTAATCAATATACCCCGTACGAGGGTCCACCTTATACGGAAAGCTCTCAAAGAAGATAGACGCACCCGACACTTTCTTCCCACCAGGCGTGTAGTAACCATGACTCATATGACCCCCCGAGGGAGAATCCAACCCCATGATCCTTTCACCAGGGAGCAAAAGACCAGAGAAAACCGCGAAGTTCGCCGAAGTGCAGGAGTAAGGCTGCACGTTAACACCCCAATGGTCACGGTCAAGGCCGAAAGCTTGCAGCGCACGTTCTTGGCAGAGATTCTCAATCTGATCAATGTACTGGTTCCCTGTGTAGTATCTAGCTCCAGGCATGCCTTCGGAGTACTTATTAGTCAAGTGGCTTCCCAAAGCTTCCATCACAGCTCTACAGACGAAATTCTCGGAAGCTATGAGCTCGATCCCTCTGAACTGTCTCTGTTTCTCCTTCTCCATAATCTCGTGAATCACGGGATCAGCTTCTTGGAGCGGCTGGTCACCCCAGGCTTTGACTGCAGCTCGTCTGCTCTCCGGATCAACTGCGAATCGCTTACAAGGGCTTGGGCTCGAGCTGCTGCTGATGCTTCCTCTGCAGCGTTTTAGCTTCAGAGACTGACCCAACAAGATGAACTCTTCCCTCTGATCATCATCATCAGCTTCAAAGTCTTCGTCTTTATGGATCACGACACGGCCGCGAGATGATCCGGCGTCGTAGTCGAATCTCTGCTCGAGGAGCTGGAGAGGAACGGGAGGCGTGGGGTTAGAGGAAGGGCGGAAGCTGGAGTCGATTTGGAGCGTGATCGAGTCGTCAGCGATGGGGATTCTCGGGGGAGGTGGAGGCAAGGCGTGGGAGCTGCTGGTGAATCCCAACGAGAGATCTGATTGAGCTGCACGGTCCATGATCGAAAGTTTGTTCCTTTTTGGGAATCAACAGCAACAGAGGTGAGAGGAGGTGTGGCGGCGGAGACAAAGGAAGCTTCTTTTAGGGTTAGGTAGTGAAGAGGTTGAATTTTCCATCCAAATTGAGAGAAAACCCTAAAAAAAAATCAAAAACCCAAGAGGAAATCGAATTCGGATCTCTTCGGATGGATGGATGGGGAGGAAGAGGAGAGTTTGTGGGAAATTAATGAATAATGAAAATGAATAATGAGAAAATGGTTAAATGGAAGGGGTTACCGGTTGAATAGGTGGAGACGGCAGGGTGACTTGATGCTAGACGCCGCCTGCTGTTCGAACCGAGGGTTAATGAGGAAAACCGGTATTAGCCGGTGATTTCTTTAGTTTCTGTAGCTAAACCAATCAAATCCCTATAGCTATAAGGTTTGGACAAAAAAAGAAAAAACTAGAACTGAAAAACTGGACCAAAACTCGAAATTGGAATCCGATAAACTTTCAAGATATATTTATATATCTGAAATAATCGAATCAAATCGAAAACCAAATGAAAACCAGAAAAAATACAACAAATCTTTTATTAAAAAATATTTTTCTTCTTCTCTAAGTGATCGTGTCGAATATAATAATATATGTGTAGTGAGCTCAATCAATATACATTTAAAACTCTATAAATTAATAATATTAAAAATATGATAATTTATTAATTAAAAAATATTTTTAGATTTATATTTTTATAAATATTTCTAGTCAAAAGAAAGAAAAAAATTATTTTATAATGTTACATACTTTATAGATTTAAATTTCATCTATTTTATGAGATTATTTGATACATTTTATGTATGTTAAATATATATATTTGGAAGAATACAAATGGGTTCATATGTAATTTGATAAAGTAACACTAGAATATAAATAAAAAATAAAATTAGAGATATAATTCATTTTGAATATTAATAACAATTAAATACTTTATTTATGAATATATAAAAAAATTACATCGTACTTACTAATTTTTGATTTCAATGAGACCATATATTTACATAGGAGTTTTATAAATATTATTATCTTATTATTTTATTGAATTATGTCATATTTTAGACCAGTCCAACTTGGAACCAAAAAAAATTATTTTTACCGTGTTTATTAATTTATAGAATATCATCTATAGAGTTTATGATGTAAGTACATGATATTATTCTATTTTTGTGTATAAATGGAGAATTTTATAAGACTATAAAGTACAACAAATCAAAAGATAGAGAATTAGTAGAGTTACACTTATATTATATATTTTCTAAAAAGAACATAACATAATGAAACATAATCTTATATGAAGATAGAATTGAACTAGCCTTAGTTTCAAAAACAAAGATAGAATTGAACTATATTATACAAATGTATAATATTATATAAATTTAAAACTCAGTTTATGTAATATATAAAATTTATATATATGCATGTTTTTAAGTTTTAAAAACATATCCTATGTAAAAAAATTCTATATATTTTACATGTAAAGTAAGAAATTACATACTTGTATTTTTTTAAATTTAAAATTGGTTAAGGTTAGAGGAAGAAAATATAATTTAAATATCTGAAAATATTCAAATATCCAAAAAAATATCTGAAATTATCCAAAGTTATGTTCAACTACCCGAAATATAATTTAAAATTTTTAAAATTATAAGGAAACCCAAAGCTACAACCAAAACCCCAAATTCAAAACTTAAAAATATTATTACATCCAAATATATGTGATCAAAAAAAGAAGGAAATATCTATAATACTTAAGACATATCTGAAATATCCAAATATATATATAATTTACACAAGATATTTCAGGTACTTTGAGTACCCGGACACGTACATGACATGTGGGTCCAAGAAAATCCAATAGGTAATTTGCTCGAATCCGGACTTGAACTGATATTTTCGTGTTGGTTTCAGTTCATTTTTGGGTGCGAATAAAATGTTTATGTCTAAGAGAAAGTTACCTAAGAGTGTATATATAAAATCTCAAATAAACTAATTCATAAATTATATAATTTAAAAAAAACTTTGTTCGATATAATACAATAATAATATACAAAATCACATAATACTAATTCATATCAAACTTTGTTTATATCTCAAAAAAATTTACGATTTTGAGGCGAAAATCAAGTATATCTTTTTTAAACAGATGGATTATAATATAATATAATCTATTAATATGGTTATTTGATGAACTATGGACTTTTTTATAGGGTCAAATTTACTATTACAAGCCATTTAAAGTATTGACTTATTTCACTTTCTCTACTGGTGGTCAAAATTTCCTTCTCTTAACAGCTTATTAATGTTTTGTAACTGGAAGTAAATCACCTAACATCATAGATACTTTGAGCCAAATAGTCAAACATGTAATAAATAAGGATTGTTACTTAAAATTTACTGGCCTTTCCGTTAAAAATATACGTCTTAAAGTTTAGTTCAGGTCTTCTCTCGTTCGTGTCCCATTCTCTTGTTTCTTCACACCAATGAAGCCCAAAGCCTCGAAGAGACTATCATTGACATGGGTTTCGCTTCTATGCATCTCCTGTTTTTTCCTCGGAGTAACCTTCACCTCCAGGTTTCTTATTTTTATTGAGATTTTTGAGTTTTCTTCTCCATTAATCTTTACCATTATAAAATCACGTCTTCTTGCATTTAGATATTCAACTTGTTTTCAGTTTTCTTTTTGTTTTGTATTTTCAGATTTCGTGGGTCGGATTCCGGTAGCCAGCATATTTTAAAGCACCAACACGTAGTCACAGACAATTAAAACTTTGATTTCGTTGTCTGAATCTGTATTCATAATATTAATAGATGTTTTTTTGTCACAATTAATATTAATAGATGCTATTATGGGTTTTTCAAAGCTCCTATTTATAATCTTAGGATTTCTCTAAAATGCAGGAAAAATTACATGAAAAAGATGTAACTGAAGAGGCTCTGAAAACCCATAAAGCAATAGAGTGAGTGTAATAATAATAAAATAAGATGTTCTTTTATTTGTGTGTGTAAATCTTGCACTTGCATTGTAAAAATAGTTTGATGATCGTATATCTTGTGCCCACAGATCACTGGGTAAGTCAGTTGATATGCTTCAGAAGCAGCTCTCTGTTAGACACAGCTATCAGAAGATTGTGGATCTCTCAACAACAAATACTTCAACAGGAGCGAACCAAAGGACGAAAATTTTCATGGTGATTGGTATCAATACTGCATTTAGCAGTAGACAACGTCGTGATTCGCTTAGAGAGACTTGGATGCCTCAGGGTTATATTTTGTGATGTCCCTCTTTCAAATCTTTCATGCTTCATTTTCTCTAAACTTAGTTACCTTTTTAATGTATATATCTATCACAGGGGAAAAGCTTGAGAAATTGGAAAAAGAGAAAGGAATTGTCGTCAAGTTCATGATAGGACACAGGTTAATTCATGGAATGCAATGCAATGTAGTCTAATGTTTCCCTTTTTATTCTATTTGTAGATTGAGACTCTTACTTGAGTGTGTATACAATATTTGTTACAGTGGAACACCACATAGTATATTGGATAAGGAAATTGATTCAGAAGATGCTGAATATAAAGATTTCTTTAGGCTGGTGAGATTCATTAGACTACTTTATTTTTTCTAGGATTGGTTTACAATATTCTTGATTTTTTTTTTGGTTTCTTTGCTCGTTGCAGGATCATGTTGAAGGATATTATAATCTGTCTGCCAAAACCAAAACCTTCTTTTCCAGTGCGGTTGCAACGTGGGATGCTGAGTTTTACGTTAAGATTGATGATGATGTTCATGTCAACCTTGGTAACAAACTATGTTCCTACCATGTTTTTTTTATTCTCTTCTCTTTTGATTAAAATGTTGAATATCTTTTTTTGTAATTTAAATTGAATATCTTTCTTTGCATTTTTAGGTATGCTTGCTTCCACATTAGCTCTTCACCGTAATAAACCGAGGGTCTACATTGGATGTATGAAGTCCGGACCTGTTCTTACTAAAAAGTAATTATCTCATTTTTCTTTTACAATTTTATATACCATCTATTTGGATGTTAAAGCAATTTTTTTTTTAAATATGCAGGACGGCCAAGTATCGTGAACCCGAGTTTTGGAAATTTGGAGAGGAAGGTAACAAATATTTTCGACATGCTACAGGACAAATCTATGCCATCTCAAAGGATCTTGCCACATACATATCTAACAATCAGTAAGTGACTAAGTAGGTGTTCTTTAATCATCAATACATGAAAATACCTTTTACCAAGGAAAATGGTTATTATCCAAGCATATATATGACATTTGATTTGATGTTTTACTTTGCAGGCCAATTTTGCACAAGTATGCAAATGAAGATGTGACAATAGGGTCATGGTTCATAGGGCTTGAGGTTGAGCATATTGATGATGGTAATTTCTGCTGTAGTACTCCAGGTAAAAAGCTATATACTTATATTTTTTGTATGCTTAAAGAAGTTAGTAAAGAATTTTTTCTTTCTCATGTAGTTTCTCTTTCTTTTGTTTATTTCTTTCTCTCTTTCCCAAAGAATGTCAACTGAAGGCGGAGGCTGGAGAAGTGTGTGTGGCGTCATTTGATTGGGCGTGCAGTGGGGTATGCAAATCAGTCAGTAGAATGTGGATGGTTCATATGATCTGTGGTGAAGATAATAAAGCAGTGTGGGATGCAAATTATAACTCTCTTAGATAAGAGAAAGAGCCAAGAGGAGATGATCAGATGAACATTTTGATCTGTAAAGAACCAAAATGAATACAAATCCCCCTTACTGTGTATGTAGAATAAGCTGCGCAAAACCTTTCGTTCAATTCTTTTTGAATTGGAAAATAAAAAGAAAGATAAATGGTGAAACTTTTAATTTTATAGATGCATGAGTGGAAAATGTGCTTATTATAAAATCATGCCTAATATGTAAACTATTCTTAACTGTGATGGTTTAAAATTTTGTTTAGAAACTTAGCGTTTTATCTATATAGAAACTAATGGTCAAAGAGCCCTGAGTTTCTACTCTTTAGGTATCAACATTTAAATGTTTTACTTTGAAGGCCAATTTATCACAAGTATCCAAATGAAGATGTTAAACTGATATATTAGCATGATCACGAGATATATTAAGTTTGATAATCAGATATTTGACACATGCACATAAAAGTTATTTTTACATGACTTGCTGATATAATGTTAATAAAATTATTTTGAAAAGCCGCGACATTGGTAGATGCTCGAATCTCGATCAATATTCAGTCTAAGTTAATCGTGTTTTCGAAAACATGATAACTCTGTTTCTATAGTAATACTCTCTCTTCGTAAAGATCCATGTTTAATTTTTTTTTAAATACTTATTTTTTACATTTTAAATTAATTAACAATAAAATAAAAATTTTAAAATATAATTATGTATTAAAATTTTATTGGTTAAAAATTGTGAAAAATAAGATTTATTGGTAATTAAATTTTATATAATTTCTTAAGAAGTGTGAAGTTTTTAAAACATAAGTACAATTTTTTGGAAGAGAGAGTAGAATATTTAAAGGGCTTATTGCAAAAGTGACTCAAAACTTGAATTCAAACAGAAAACTAACCTTTTCTTTTGACTCATTTTTTTTTGAGTTTTTAACCCCACATCTGCATTTTATCTACGAAAATGCCATTAACCCTTTTTTTTTTTTTTTTTTCGAAAATGGCTTCTTTACTGTTTCAACCTCATTTTCTTCAAGTATTTACAATATTGCCACTGCCATGAATAGTGGGAACAACCTTGTACGAACTGTTTGGAGCTTTTAATGCCCTTTAATGCACGTAAATCTCTTTACACTCTCTCTGTTTCAATTGTTATGAACTAAAAACAACATTTCTTTCACTTTCTCTCCATATTCATCCAAAAAACTGAAGCTTTTGATTCAAAATTGTTTGGAGCCATATTTCTTTCGTTTTGACTTACGGTTGCTTTCGTTTGAGGTTCTGGGTGGTTGGAGAAGACCCTGTGTGCAAACAAAGTCATCTCACCTAGTTGAAGGTACGAATTTGAATTTTTTTCAAAATCTGTTCGCGTAGAAGACTTACAAGTAAGTCATCTGTATGTAGAAGACTTACTGATGAGTCTTCTGGTCAAACGGACGACTTAAACTAAGTCGTCCAGCTTTGTTTGGTGAAAAAAAACAGTCCAGACGACTTATATATAAGTCGTCTACGAGAAACAGGCTAGTTTTGCATTTGACCGAATCGTGTCAGATCTTTGACTATTTCTGGACGACTTATAATTCAGTCGTCTCTCGGAAAGTTAAAATTTCAATATTTTATTAAACTAGACGACTTACGTGTAAGTCGTCTTAGGTTAGTTTTGTAGTTGAAAAATAAAACTTCATAATTTAATTTTTACCAGACGACATAATATAAAGTCGTCCCGTCAGAAGACTTAATTTAAAGTCGTCCGGGGAAGCAAAGTCGTCCAGAATTTTTCCCAATTAAGTCGTCCAAACCTTGCTTATCCCGGACGACCTTAAATTAAGTCGTCTAGCTGGACGACTTTTAGTTAAGTCGTCTGGAGAAAGTTAAATTTCAAGTTTTATTTTTCAATTACAAAACTAACCTGGGACGACTTACGTGTAAGTCGTCTAGTTTGAATAAAATATTGAAATTTTTACTTTCCAGAGACGACTGATTTATAAGTCGTCCAGAAATAGTCAAAGATCTGACACGATTCGGTCAAATGCAAAACTAGCCCGTTTTTCGTAGACGACTTATATATAAGTCGTCTGAATTTTTTTTTTTAACAAACAAAGCCGGACGACTTAGAATTAAGTCGTCCCTTTTAATTTTCAATTGCAAAAGTGACCTCTTTAGACGACTTACCTTTAAGTCTTCTGGACGACTTAAATCTAAGTCGTCTGCGATAATGTTTGTTGAACTTCTTCATTTTCTCTATGTTTACTAATGTGTTTTATTTTGAATATTTGCAGATGATTTTTAAGTTACATGCAGTGTATGGAGAATGGTTGTTGAGAGATTTCCGTTGGATTTTGTGGTTGATGATCTCAAAGGAGCAAGATTGTTTTTATTGAATGAAGATTCAACACATGCTGAACTTGTTGCAATGGCTCAAGAAGATTATAACCTGGACATGAGATCAGTGACTGTGGAGATTAGCTACTCATTACCAGCAGAAATGATGATGACTCCAAGCAGTCCTCCCATTCATGTTACAAGTGATAGACAAGTTCGAAACTTGCTCGAGATACTCAAAACGCATAGAGTATGTCTTTGTGTATCAAGCCGCAGCAAGGTGGAAACGGTTTCAGAGAAAAAGAGAAGAAGCTGGTGATAATGATGAAGCTGGTGAATGGGAAGAAGATGTTGGTGATAATGATGAAGCTGGTGAATGGAAGAAGATGTTGGTGATAATGATGAGGCTGATGAATGTTTTGAAGATGTTGGTGATAATGAGTCTGTTGAAGATGAAAATCAAGATGGGGAGGAGGAAAATGGGGAGGAGGAAAATGGGGGGAGGATGCTGATAACACTATTGTTGGTGAAACGGATCAGAATGGTGGGGATTACAGTCTTTATGGAAAGGTTCTAGATGAGGACGAGGAAGATGATGATATATTTGTTTTGAAAGAAATTGAAAAAGAATATGCTAAGACAAATGCTATTGAAGGGGAAATCGGATTTACCAGCATCTATGTCAACCAGGTTTTGTTACAAGGATGCACTGCTTTCAGAGCTGCGGTTGACAGCAGTGAGGGTTAGGTTTTCTTTCAGAATATAAAATCAACAACAAAACTCTCCTTGTGGCAATATGTCGGGTTAGCGGTTGTGGATGGAAGATCAGAGCGAGTGTGAAACATGGGTCAAACACGTTT
>NC_079511.1:6927539-6950985 GCF_000801105.2 Raphanus sativus | reverse complement strand
ATAATCTAAACAAATGTATTTAAGATTAAACGTGTCCTGAGACCAATCAAGATCCACTATGCTACTTCTTTATCTTAACACAGTGTTGACGCCTAGCTTCTGGAAGAGTCCTCTTATGCTCAAACATATCCTCTATACAATGAATCAACCCGACTTGCCCAGGTGTATACTCGAAAGCAAATCAAAATTTTAATGAACAAAACTGTGTATATATGCTGCTTTCCCGTTAACAAACCTAAAGGTAAATCACGTGGGGGATTAGTCAAAACCAGCTTCTTAAGAGTTATTTTCACCAAACAGTTAGAAACCGGATTACTTAGGAGGAACCTTGAAGCTAAGATTTCAATAAACATTGCCACACTAAAATTGCTTCCAATGTCTGAACGAAGAACAGCAGTAGTTAACAGTACAATACTTGATAGAGAGAAGTGATTCAGATTGATAAGTGTTGAAAAAACATATTGCAAGGGTGTGTGGTTTGGAGTTGAGAGAGGGAATCAAAACTCAGAAGGAGGTTCAATCTAATGAGACGCTTGATCCTATCTTTGTCGGTGTTCTCGAGAAGTCCGTTCCAAACGATTTCATCAAGACACAAACAAATCCTTCCGTATTTGTCCAGAAACACTCGCTCTGTAGGAGGTTTCCCGCATATGTCTTTCACAGCCCCTGTTATGATAAAGATGGCTTCTGCCACTGCAAAAAGAAGATTCAACAAACTCTGAATGAATCACTTATCAGCTGAGAGCTACAAAAAGAGATAGAGAGAGAGAGAAGCTTACAAGCAAGTTCATCGTACTCGTCTTTACCAACAAGGAAGATGCTAACATCCCCTAGCATTGTGTACACGATATAAACCGACCTGCAACAAAAGAACAGAACTCTCGATTACTAAAATTTGCACCAAAAAATGGCACAAGAAGAGTAGAGTAGAGATATATACTTGTGGCAAGCAACGAGAAGCTCCTCGTTCTTAACACCTTTGAGATTCTCTGCTCCCAACTTAACCAAGAAAGATCGCCAGGTGAGCCGTTCCTCAGCTGGAACTCCATTGAACCTGCCAGATTGAAAAAAATGCATCTGATGATTTGCTACTAAAACTGGACAATACGTATAGGTGATCGATCACACACACATATCCACTTCAGCTCTCTCCATTTACAATTACACAATCACGTACTAATGGCATCAAGAATATCCAATACAATTAAACAAAAAAAAAAACATTCTAGATGCATCACATCACATCACATCACATAAGCGAGACCAAATGCTTGTGATATCTCCAATTCTAGTATGTTACAGAGGGTAATATATTAACCTAATTTCGATAAAAAGCTTCAAGCTTTAGCTCAATTCATAGATTAAAGCAGAATCGAAAACCTTAAACAGC
This sequence comes from Raphanus sativus, assembly GCF_000801105.2. Lineage (NCBI taxonomy): Eukaryota > Viridiplantae > Streptophyta > Magnoliopsida > Brassicales > Brassicaceae > Raphanus > Raphanus sativus. Next base: position 6,949,595 of record NC_079511.1, on the reverse strand, counting down.
AATTTCAGATCCATTAACGAGATCACGAGCTAAGGCAATGCTCGAGTTTGATCTTTAGAGAAGCAACCAACAAGTTCGTGATCAAAACCATATTGGATATTCAGAAGAAAAAAACTAACACAAGCTGCGAAAATTATGAAAATAAGAAAAAAGTTACGGATCTGGGGGGTTGCGAACCTTTCGATTAAAACGTTCCCTACGGAATTAGCGAACAACACCGCAAGGATCATGATTGATCTGTCTCCTCGTCTCTATCTCCTTCTTCTACTTATTATCTAACCTCTCAAACCATTCGCTTCTCTTTGATTTGATCTCTCTTTACCTTTGGTGTACACGACGAACACGAGCTAAGCATAATCGCCAAGGGGCCTTTTCGTTATTTCAAAACCTCGAGCAATTGAACCTTCTGTTTCACGACAAGTCATTCACTGATTAATTTGACTAAATCGTCCTCCAAAGTCAACGCATTATGTTTGTTAACCCACATGAATTCTTGTGAACTGAAATAAACCACTCTGGTTTTATATACATCTTTCCTGTTATTTTTTTTAAATAATGGTATGTGCATGTACATTAAGTGGAGATACTGATATACGGTGAATGTATATACTATATATAGGTAGATGAACTTGAAAGTTAAGTGAGATGGGGAAGAGAAGATGCTGATAGTTAAGACAAAAGGGAAGGTCAATATCAATGGAGGGTTTAAAGGAAATGTGTCACTGTTTCAGAATCTATCAAGAGAAAGTAGAGACCACATTTTCTTTCTTGTTACCTTCATTATTTCGTTGTCCTCCCTCTTTTCACACTTCTTGTACCAATTTCTTCGTATTTAATTAAACTCACGTTGGAAAGGAAAGACAGAAAACTAAAACTAGTGAGCTTGAAAAAAAAAGTAAATTTTATTTCATATAGAATGAATGGTTTAGTGCAAGTTTGAAATGAAAAGAGAACAAGTCATAAAGATGAGCACAAACAAGTACCAGCAAGCTACTGGTGAAGTGAAAGTTGAAGCTCTTCTTTAACCTAATTCGTTATCCTTTCACCTTCACTTGTACTCTTTTGAAAGTTAAAGAATACTAACTTTGACAATTCTTAATTACTACTACTTCTAGTTTCTTTTATGTGTGTGATAAACTTATGATTATAAAAATCACTGATGTATTAGTTTAAAGAAATAATTAACTCGTCTCCATTCGTATACTAGATATTTTGTCTTCACGTTTGTGTTATACATCACTTTTGGAAATTTATCACGTCACTATATACACTTCTAAGTTTGCATATGATGAATCGTACTAACACTGGTGGACAAAAGACAGGTAACGTTTTTACGCTTGATGATTTGGAAGGTTTAAGGATTCGATCATATGGTCTTTGATCCAAAACGTCACAATTAGACGTCTATTTTCTATAAGAAATCGATAATACGTGCTGATGTTGGTGCATGATTTATACTATATAATTTATTAAAACAAACCAAAAATGAAAGATGCGTCTATGATCAATCAAATCCTTTGATTCTATTTAATGCCCATTCCTCTCTCGGTTAGACAACGAACGTTTTGTTATTTATAGATGCTAGAGTACTCGATCGATTTTTATTGCTTGCGGCTTGTGATATATCGATATCTTCTCTATACAATATACTTAATGCAGTTTACAAAGTTACCATTAGTCAGTCATGTTGAATTCATCAGTAATTTGAAGGGTCTCGATCTTAGTCTAAAATCATACGTATACGACTAGGCTTGTCCCTGCCATAATATAGATTCAATAATGGTCATGTCAACTCTAGGCTACGAAATTAAATAAAATTAAACATTTGATTTTTCTCCATTAGCTTTTTTTTGAAGATATTTTTCTTCATTAGCTGTTATTGACATTGTCACGTCTCATCATGCGTGCAAATTAGATTTGAAATATTACCACTAAATTGAAGAAAACTCTGAATGCATGCGTTTTGTGGGGATACATGATACATATTACAAACCTAATTTAACCAACTATTAAAACAGCGAAGTAAGATAACCTTATTAATTAAGGTCTCTATATACATGTAGTTTATTTCACGAACACTCTTAATTAGAAAGTGTACTGTCTGCTTTAAACAGAAGACAAATTCACCCGCATATTAGGAAATTTTCTATAAATCCATGTCCTCTTGGTGATAAACGTATCATGTACAATGTAACGTTATTTTTAGTATCTATATGAGTGCAATTATAAGACTTAGAATATAGCACAAAAGAAAAAGTTCACTTCTGGATTTTTGTTACAAATACTAATACTTTATTGGACATAAAACGATATATAAAACAACATATAACTATCACATTGTAAATATAAACACGATACATAGCATATATGGGTATATATAATTAATAATTATGGCGGTAAATCAGCAATAAAAATAGGTATATATAAGCAAATAATATTTAGTTTGTATTGAGAAGCTCCTCTATCATTTGCAAAGCAGCCTTCTCTTCTTCGTCCATTGCTCCTTCTCCTCCTCCGCCGCCAACTTCAGTGGCTGGACCAACATCATCCTGTGAAGCATTTTTAGTAGGCTCTTGGGAGGAGCCAGCTGGGCCGAGCTCCACCGTCATGACCCAACTGGAGTCGGACTTGGAACCAGCGCGCTTCTGCCAGACGCCGATGTGGGAGCTGGCCGTGTCAAGACGGAGGCAGGTGAGGGAAGGCGAAGGAGACTTGCAGCATTTCCTCAGTTTGGCGCTGAGGATAGAAGAGAGTGACGAAGAGGAGGATGAAATATCTGTTTTGCCCTCCGATGTGTCTCCTGTGTTGTTGTTGTTGTTGAGGGGGAAGTTAGTCTTGGCGTTGCGGCCGCTCATTAAAACAGCCGCCTCGTCGTAGGCTCTTGCTGCCTCCTCTGCCGTCTCAAACGTCCCAAGCCAAATTCTCCGTTTCCTTTTTTTCATTTATCATGCATGTTATATAGAATATAGACCGTATAAGCAACAAATTACCCAAAAGCTAAAACAATAGAGATATTTAAATGTGGTTCATGTTAGGAAAGCATCATGTATATATATGTTAGTGTGTGTGTGGGTTTGGTTGTGTACTTGAATGCATCAGAAAGGAAGAATAAATGAACAACACAGAAAAAAGGAAAGAAAGAAGAAAGGTACAAGAGAGGATGACGAATCTCAGCGACCCAAGAACCCCAATGGCGTTGCCTGACACCTCTGAACTTCTTCGTCTGTACCATTCTTACTTACTCTGAGTTCTTTTGTCAGAGAGAAAACATGAATTCCTGATGACGAGTAATATATATGTAAGATGGATGTTTGGTAAATAGTAATGTTGTATATTTATATGCACAGGTTAACTTTGGTGGATGAAAGGTGAGTACTTGTTCCTACCCTTATTACATTTGACGTCCTTACTAGTCTATTACAAAGAGAGAGAATTTAGTTGGAGTTGTTGGAATAAAGTGAATGCTAAGGTTAAGGATATACGGTTAGAAGTGTAAAACTATTTAAATTTCGAAGGCACAAGTTGTACAAGTGTCACATGGCCGTGTACATTGTTTTTTAGCATACCTACGAACGTACATCCCAATCAATTGTCCACATCATATAGCTGCGTACGTCCTAGGCCTCCCTCATGTCCAATTTGATGCTTACTTATATTTGTATATTACTTCGTACATACGTCTAAGCCTTTTGTAATTACTATTACTTGCAAAGTATTTTGATTAAGGCTGAATGGGAAATAAGACCCAAAAATGTTTCATTTATATACGTCGTATGTTGGTTAACAACCAACAGTAACCATCGTCCAAAATATCATTATCAAGATCTTATGCATGGACTTCCTCGTACATCTTAATGGAGATAGTATGCGTTTCTTATTCTTATTCTTATATATATATTGATCCATACAGCTGCAAGCCTCAGATGGGTCGCAACTGTGAGTAAACTTGAAGTTGTAGTATTTTGGAAGATTAATCAATCGTAAAAAAGATTGCCACATACAGCAAACACGTAATAAGCGCTGGGAAAAGTGGTTGTTCACTCGCGATCAAATATAACACATGAGGTACATCCAAGACATAAAAACACACATAGAGGAAGAATAGTTGATATGTATATAAATATATATATTAGATAACACAAGTTAAAAGTAAAAAAAGGACACAACTTAAAGAAAGGGTGGTCCATATGCAATTAGTAGAAGGTTTTGTCAAAAATGTTTAGTTGGTTGGGTCCAAGTTAAAGCTGTTTATGTGTCAATTTCATATATATCACGTTAATTTTTGAGCAAACATTTTATTTTTTTTGGTGAACATGTTAAATATTTTTTTTAGCAAACATCTTGAACCTAATGTATGCTTGTATTTAAATATAATAATATATATGGTATATATACTTTTTTTTGTTTCATTGGTGCTAATTTGATGATTGCTTGTCATGGTATATATATAGGGTCCCCGCTTCCATGCCATATAGTCTCTTCATTAATTATCGTATTTGGATCTTGCATGTGATTTCTTTTCCAATTATCTATGCCCTATGCCAATGAATTATTGTTTTGAGATATTTATTTTTGCTGTCGACTACTATAGCTACATATAGAAAGATACTCATACTGTAACATCCCGAGTTGTGATATGTGAAAAAGCTTAAGAGAATTGATTTGGCTACCTATATCACTAAAGTTGACTTACCTTTTCCGTCACATATCCGTTTAGAACTCCAGAGTTAAGCGTGCTTGGGCTAGAGTAGTAAAAGGATGGGTGACCTATCGGGAAGTGATTCGCGATACCGTGTGAGTGAGGCCAAAACACGGGGAAATGTCATGTGGTAATTGCAGGGTCAGTAAACGATGATTTCGAGCCTTGGAAAATTAACGATCGACCGTCGTATGGGATGGGGCCCACGAGCCGAGCGAGCGGGCGTGGGTGGCCCATTAGCCGTGGGCGGGTCGGAGCGTTACACATACAGTCATATAAATTGGATCCGTTATTGAAGTAAAATCTTGAATCCTTCAGCTGAATTTCTTCGAAGTATATGACCCATCTTCAACTGGAGTATTATATATATAAAATTTATTATGGTTATAGAAATGAAATGAATTTTGAACACAAACTTATTTATCTTTTGAAACACGAAATACACGTGATGGAAACAAATAATTTTCAAGAGGCTTCTAGTTAGAGAAAAGATGCCAAACTGCGAATTTTACGGGTTTATGAATCTCGAACAAAACTTACCTTCACCCCCTAAGGTGAATCTCTACATTCACCCACCAATAGGAATCAGTTAATTGAGATTTGATATCTCTTAAAAAAGGAAACCAAATAATAAAAATTTAATGAAATAAAATTATGTTTTTAGATAAATAAAAAATAGTAGCAATTATAAAAATATTTTTTTTTAGTATTGATAAATCCGTCAAAAATACTAAACCCTAAACTCTAAATTCTAAATACTAAACCCTAAATTCTAAATACTAAGCCCTAAACCCTTAGGGAAAGCCTGAACCCTTGGGCAAATCCTGTACCCTAAATCGTTAATCTTAAACCCTAAACCCTTAATCATAAACCATAATATTAAACCCTAAATTCTAAACACGAAACCCTAAACCCTAAACTCTTTGACAAATATTAAATCATATACTCTTAATCCTAAACCATAAACCATTTTGGAATTTAGGATTTAAAGTTTAGCATTAGAAGTTATGATTTAGGGTTTAGGGATTAAGATTTAGTTTATGATTTAAGGGTTTAGGGTATAGGATTTGCCCAAGGGTTCAGGCTTTCTCTAAGGGTTTAGGGTTTAGTATTTAGAACTTAGGGTTTAGGGTTTATAATTTAGGGTTTAGGGTTTAGTATTTTCTGACGGATTTATCAATATTAAAAAGAATGTATTTTTTTATGATTACTACTATTTTTTATTTATCTAAAAACATAATTTTATTTCATTAAATCATTATTACTTGGTTTCCTTTTCTAAGAGATATCAAATCTCAATTAACTAATTCCTATTGGTGGGTGAATGTAGAGGTTCACCTTAGGGGTGAACCTAAGTTTTGTTCATGAATCTCCCTTCTTGGTGTTTTTACTTACATCAACACGTGTTCTCATGTCCACTTGGGTTTTTTTCTTGTTATATCGTTTCCAACTGAACGAAAACTGTGTGAACAAACTGGCCCGATTTAAGTAAAGTGGGCCTAAGTTGGGCTATACTGATGTCCATAAGGTCTATATACACCTACCCGATATAGGAGTGGCTAACGCTAAAGTGTTTTAAACGGACCAACCGTTTCCCATATTCTGTTATTCAACCGATCAACGGTCTCATTCCTCAAACTTTTTCAGGTTACCGATTTACTAAATTCATGGGTTTTTTTTGTTGTTGTGTGCTCTCTTTCTTTACCCTGAATATTTCTCCATAAATTTGAATTGCTTTCCCTTTTCTCCATCTCAACAACTGCACTATAGGTCGAACACAGCCACGAAAGAGTTAATTACCTCTCCATCCAACGCTAGACTCTTTTCTTTGTTTTTGCTCCAAAGTTTGAGAGTATGAGTGCGCAAAGGAGAAACGTAGTAGGTTCCAAACGCCCGAGGGAAGTCTTCCTAACATCAACATCTCTGTCTTTTTCTTCACTGTCTTCTTCTTGTGCCTCATGGGACGATGGGATAGAGATAAGCATGATGAAAACATCCCGAACGTCTTATGAAATATCGTGTGTGCAACAACCTTCTCCATCTTCCCCGTCGAGGCTACGACCAGTTCGGTTGATGGACGAATGTTTAGGGACGCATTACGATCCCGAGAGGATCCCAGCATCGGTATTTGCCAAGAGTACTGGGGATGCGAACTGGAGCGAAGCATCGAACGACTCGTTGTTTAGTCTGAGAATGTCCACCTGCCAAGCTTTTCGTGAAAGCAATATAGAAGATGAAGCTGGTGAGTTCTTAGCGTACTCTCCGTATCTGCTAGTCAAAACGGAGGAAGCAAAAGAGAAGAGATCTCAAGTGAAAGAGACAAAGACTCATCAAGAGAAGTCCATATCATCATCAACGCCTCCAGTTGTCTCATGGAGTAGTACTAATTACCCCACTAGTTTTTATCAATTATATCAAGCGCCGCAGACGAAAGCTCAATCTTGTCCCCTTCCTGTCGGCGATAAAAGGGAGAACAAGAAGAAGAAGATTATATGGTCTTGGTTCTCTTCAGGGTTTTTTAAGTATAACTTGCATTGCTGCAGCAGAAGCAGAGAACTATATAAAAACTAAGCTATAGTTATGTAACTTTTCCCATTCTTCCTGTCTCTTGATATGCCATCATGACAGTGCGTGTTGACATCTAAACTATTATTATATGCTTCATGTTAATTCCATACTAATTTATTCAAATAAAGAATGGTAATATGATGAGTGGGGTCGGCTAATAATGACAATGGAGAAGGCACAACTAATTTGACTTTTATAATTATCAGTCTCATAACAAAGACATACTATCCACTAAACATTATTATTTGACAAGTAATTTGTTATGTATCATCGACATATTAATTCTCGCATAAAAATAACATAACTTCTAAGTAAGACGACATGTTATCAAAATAATTTGACATAAAAGTTTTATTTTTTAAAATCTATTTTTGATAAAATTAAATAATTTGACATAAAATAATTATTTATTAAAATCTTTTTTTGTTTGATAAAATTTTCTAAAATATGATAGCAACTCATTTATCATCAATAACATTAATAAACATAAACTAATAATACATATACAAGTATAGAAATATTTACACATATAAAATATAGAAAATTATATACATATGATTTGTCAAAATTAATTAGAAACATTTCTTAACAAATACTCCATGTATTTAATAGTAGGTGTCATTTTATCATTTAAATTTATTTTATTACAAGTGTTGTTTTACATTTTTAATAAATATTAAATAAATTTTATAATTTTACCCTTATTTTAAATTAACTAATCAATAAAATCAAACAAAAAATTATAATAAATAAAAGTAGATAAGAAAATTTATGTGCAAAAATCTTAAAGGGCATTTATCATGAAACTGAAGAAATGTAAAACTAAAATACTATTAATCAACTCAAAATTTTGTAGATAATTAAATGTTTGAAATTATAAAAAAATCCATTGAAAAATGTAAAAAACAGTTCATTTAAATTTAAAAATTATCAATTTATTCATGTTTAATTACAATAAATTATTTAATTTGAACTATTAATTAATAGATTTTTTTTTTGAATGAATGCTAAATTTATTCAATGAAAACCTTTTTACATCTAGTGCTTCTTTATATTTGCATATGAACAAAATTTTTAACTCCTAAAGAGAGCAAAGAATCAAAAAAATCTCCTCATGGCGGTTTTCTAGTCGCAAACCAAGTGGTCAGGCTCTCTTCAAAGTGTTTGTTGCCCAGTCCCTTGATCGCAAACAGCTTGAGTCTGATGGTTTTATCCACAAACTTTGTGATGACACTCTCACTGCGCGGCTGTTCACCATGCCGTCGACCATTTCTCTCTCTCCATAAAACATGCACCGTAGCTTGGAAGGTGTACCTAATGAGAAATAGCTTCGTCGGTGGCAGTCGTGTGTTGGATATAACCTCAACAATGTCGTTCAATGAAGTGGTAAAACCTCTTTGCAGGATTCTCCCAGCCAGATCCTTCCAAACCTTCTTAGAGTAACGACAGTCAAAAAATAGATGCTGGCACGTTTCAGTTGTGTCATTGCAGAGAACACATGTAGTATTAACTGCAGCATTCCACCTCTGCATTCTGTCACAAGTTGGCAGTCTTTGACGAAGTGCAACCTATAACAGGAAGGAGTACTTTGGAGTGGAGTTGGCAGTCTGTCACATATATTTTGCGCAGATCGAAGTTGTAGCTATGTCTTCTTTGCTGAGAAAACACTAGCATACTTTCCTTCACTTTGCTTCCACATAGGTACATCATCACATTGGCTTATTTTATCCTGAAGATGGGCGAGTTCATTCTCAATGTCGTTTAGGAGGCTTACACGATGATTTCTCCTCCTGTGATTGCTGAGAACATCTGAAACGACAGCATTATCAGCAATACCCAGAACGATAGTACCTCGATCTCCCAACAGATCCTTCAAACACCCAAGTTTCGACCACTTTTCATACCAAATACCAAAAGGAAGTGTCTTTCCCATTTCTGATCTCCTTCTTGAAAAACCGCTTCGCAATATCTCGGAACTTTAGGAGTTTCCTCCACACCCAAGATCCCGAGACAGTTTTCTCCTTATCAATAGATTGATTTTAATTAATCTTATATAAAGAAAACGAAAACCATATTTTCTATATTTTTTTATATTTAGATATTAAATAATATAGTTGTTATATAATTGTTATTCTACAGAAAATACAAATTTTCACAAAATTTAACTAAATCTAAATATATTTAAATTTAAAACAGGTATACCAAATTAAAAAAATGGTTTTATAGTTATTTTTAACTTTATAAAATTAAAATATAAAATTAATAATATTTAACATCAATTAATATAAATATACTACTTGAAAGTTATTATAACTGTGCTGTAAACCTCTGTCTCCATGTAATTACAAGACATACATAGATTCGTCAAATTATTATTACAAGATTTTTGTTCTTGTGTCGGAAAAAAATGTTCCTTTTTCCTGTGAAATGACAAGAATGGCCTTATTGCCAGAGAATCCGTATAACGGCTGGAGAGGGATGAATCATAACTTCTCCCCCATCCTTGACAAAAGCAATAATTTCAAAGCGAAAGCAAAAGGGCAGAGAAGGAGAAGGAGCCCTACCTTCTGCTTCTTCGTGAAGAAGCTGTTGCAGCCTCAGAAAAAAAAAAAAAAAAAGGAAACGACTTTGTTTAAATCTCATCATCATCTGGTAAGTTATTTTTCTGATTCGTAAATGCTGGATTTTGTAACCTTCTTTAGATATATTTTGTTCGTTGTTGATTGGTGTTATTTGAAAAAAGGGTCATTGAAAGTCCAGATCTATCGGAGCTGATCCACTCTCCTTTACTCCAATCGATGGGGTGAGATTCTCCTTCCACTCTCTATTTTTTTTTTTGGCTTTTATGCCCCAATCTATTGCTTTATTTGATTGATTCAGATTTTGAGATTCTTCTGCGTTTATGTGCGGCTTGGTTCAACCCTAGTTAAGATTGTTTTTAGCTTATTCAGACAGAATGTTTTGAACTGAAAGAAAAAACACAGTAGCTGGTTTTGGAAAATAAAGAAGTTGTGTGTGTTTTGTAACAGAGCAGTGGCTGCTTGGCTTGCTACAGAGAACCTGAAACTATAAAGGATCCACTTTCCAATCCCATAGCTCAAACTGTTAAGAAACCGAGCGTATCAGAAGATTTCTGGTCAACAAGCACGGTTGATATGGACAACATCGCCTTCCCTTCTCAGGGAGGAAGCATATCATCATCAAACCAGACTTTTGATTCTCAATCTGTTGCCAGAAACTCAAACCCCCCTCCTGAATTTGTAAACCAAGGTAACTCCTCCCCCCCCCGGATGAGTTTGTAGTGTTTTGGGGATGGTTATAAACTTATATATCAAATGAGTGAGTCTGTATGTGTTTGCAGGTCTTCTTCTTTGGAATCAGACAAGGGAGCGTTGGGTGGGCAAGGAAAGACGTAATAACAACCCACCGGATCGCAATCATGGATCCAAGATAAAGTGAGTGGCACACTATTTGTCTCCTCAAAAGAAAGCCCTAAGGCTTATAATTAAGGACTGAAACACCTTTTAACATTTTTATATGTGATGATTAAACACTGCAGTTGGAACGCAGCATCTTATGATAGCTTGCTGGGGAGCAACAAGTTATTTCCCCAACCCATACCTCTCAATGTAAGTTAAATCAAAAACTCTCTCCCGAGTACAAGAAACGAGTGTGAAAACTCCTGGTCAATTGATTGTGTTGCTACTGATTTGATGAAAAACAGGAAATGGTGGATTTTCTTGTGGAGATTTGGGAACAAGATGGTCTATATGACTGATGAACAATATATACACACACGCACACTGGTTCGGACAGCTCCATTTTTGTTTTCCATTTGGAATCTGATTGTGAAAACTGGGGAATGTGGCTCATACGTTTTCACCGTAAATGAAAAAAAAAAATATATATCTCTTCTTGTACCACCACCATCTTTGAAAGTCAAAAAGGTGCAAGACTGATGTCTCTCAAACTAAAGACATGTCTCGTGCATATTGTCCTCCCTTTACACATTGATATTTCCACTATGTGAGTAAATGCATCATTTCTGTTAGAAGATGGTACGAGTTGTCTGTTAGGAGTTGATGTTTTCATTGGTTAGAGATTAGATTATTTTTTTTTTTTTTTTTTTTGGTCAAAGAGATTAGATTATTAAGTTATTAAGTTTCAGGAGAAAGGTTCCGAGTAGTATTTGGGTCCATGTTATGGGCCCTTTAACATGGGCTAGGCCCACTAGGATAGTGGGAATGAACAACGAAAAAAAGAGCAGATTCGTCGTAAATTTAGTGGTCACGTAGCGGACCTCAACCCCACTCTTCATTCTTTCCTTATCCACGATGAAACGTCGGCTGAAACAGGACACGTGGTGATCTCAAAGAGGTCTGTCGCTGAACTATCACGTAGCCCAGTATAAATCTAGAATCTATCATCACCCTCGCTCTCGTGGATAAAGGAAAAGTCAATTTTAGTTAGAAAATGGGATAAAAAATATAATTTTAAAAATATAATAACAGAAGAAACACGCAAAAACATATCCATTAGTGTCACAACGGTGCTTTCAGCAGTTCTTATTACCAGAAAGGAAAGAAAGACCAGAATTTTGTAATAAGAGTTTTAAGAGAGAGAGAGAGAGACTGTTTTGTAAGGTGAAAAGAGAGGAGAAGATGGAAAACACAGACGAGCTCGTGTCCATTGAGCTTCCAGCTCCTCCTTCATGGAAAAAACTGGTATCTTTCTTTTCCTCTTTCTATTTTTTTTTAATGAAATTTCTGCTGTAATTACTTTTATTTCCCCCTTAAGAAACTGATGTCAGTGTAAAAGGGTCTTGTTTGTCTGGTCTGGTTTCTATTTCTAGCAAGTTTCTTTTCTTGTCTGATGGTCTAGGGTTTATATTCCATTTGGGGAATTTAATGAAAGTAACTGTTTTCAAAGTTGGTTTTGGGATCTGTATGTTTATTTCCTTAAATAGATGAGAACCTAACGCATAATGAATCGAATTAGGGTTTCATATGAAAATGCTCTCTGTGGAAAACTTAAACCCTAGAATTTGGGGCTTTTTCTGGAGGAGATTGTATGTGAATAATGGGAAGCTTTTTTGTTTTTGTTGTTCCAGTTTTATCCGAAGAGAGCAGGTACGCCGAGGAAGACAGAGATAGTGTTCATGGCTCCAACGGGTGAAGAGATCAGCTCACGCAAGCAGCTAGAGCAGTACCTCAAGGCTCATCCTGGGAACCCTCTCATCTCTGAGTTTGATTGGACGACTGGGGAGACTCCAAGGCGGTCATCAAGGATCAGCCAGAAGGTGAAGGCTGCTACAAGCCCTACTCCTGACAAAGAACCTCTCTTGAAGAAGAGACGCTCTTCTCTCACTAAGAAGGATAATAAAGAGGCTGCTGAGAAGAACCAAGTGGCAAAACAAGCAGAGGCTGAGAAGAATGGGCAGACGGAAGAAGCAGAGGTTGCTGTTAAGGATGGACTGAAAGAAACTGCTGTTGAGGGTGAGAAGTCTGAGGCTGTGAAGGAGAACAAGGAGGCTGAAAACAAAGAAGGAGAAGCTGAGACAGACAAGAAAGAGCCCATGGAAGTAGACACCTCTGAGGTGGAGAAAAAGACTGAAGTAGAGAGCAAGGAGGGAGAAGTTGTGACGGATAAGAAAGAGCCCATGGAAGTGGAGACCTCGGAGGTTGAGAGTGGAGGAAGAGCTGAAGAAACTCCCAGCGTTGAAGACCTTAGGGACACTGAAATAAAAGAACCACAGGAAGCTGTCACTGAGGGTGATGGAGAGAAGAAGCTTGCAGAGAAAGAGACTGAGAACAAGGTCGGCAGCATGGGCGCTGAAACAAACGGAAATGAAACCAAAGAAGCGGATGAGCACAAGACAGATGGTGAGCGTAACCTTGATGCAGACGCAGAAGCTAATAAGGAGACTGGAACACAAGAAGCTGCAGCAGCTGTGGCCGAGGAGAAAAGTAACGAGGTGAAGGCGGAAGACACAAACAGAGGCTTAGAGGCGCAGCATGGCGCTGCAGCGTCCGTGAGCTGTTAAAAAACCTATCGTTCAGCACAAAGCACAGAACGTGGAGAGTTTGTTGTTGTCTGATTCAGGTGTAGCATTAACATTTATTACGAGTTGTTGTTGTTGTACGTGCTGGTAGAACTTGTACGTCTATGTAGTTCATTATCACTAGAGTCTTGAACTTTTGTGCTGTTGTTCTATTGTACTTCTGGTATGTTGTTAATTTTATTTTTAGGCATTTATTTTTGTCTGTTTCTCTTCACGCGGTGCTTGGATGGATGCGATGTTGAGCAAAGAGAACATTGCAAAGTAAAGATTAAAGAGGTGAAAACACACAAAAGCGAGATGTATATTACAAAACAACAGCTGTAAGATTAAAGAGGTGAAAACACACAAAGCAAGATCATCTTATTACAAAAGCGCAGCTCTTAAAGAGCGTATGATATCGGTAAGGGAGACGACTCCTTTAAGCAAACCCTGCTGGTTCACAACCCACACTCTGTGCACTCCTCTGGTGACCACTTTCTCTATCGCTTCCTCCATAGTCGCCTCTTCAGTACAGCTCACCGTCTCCCTCCCTTCCCCTGAAGCTGCTTTCTCCGTGAACTCCAGAGCAGAGAGCGGCAGCCACGTCTGAAGCTCAGGCAAACGACATGCCTTTAAATCCGTTGCAGAAAACGTACCGATCACTTTCCTATGCCTCCCCTGCAAATCTCAAAACACACACACTGAATATTACACGCTACATATAATCAATTACATATCGAATAGCTTACGTTGATGAGCTGAAGATGGTCCTCTTCAGCTACATCAGGGGCGTGAACGATAGGGACAGCGTTGAGCAGAGCAGACTTCATAGAGTTAATAGCATTGGCAACAGTGGTACTCTCAGTGACGGCGTAAACGGACTCGTTAACAGCTCGGAGATCAGATACAGAGCGTGACAGAACATCCTTGAGGTCATCAGAGTGATGGTCTCTAAGGAAACGCAAGAGATCCATCTGAGTAAGCATCCTGTAAGCAGAGGACGACTCAACCAACTCAACTCCCGAGATAGTGTTACTGCTCTCTATGCTGCTCTCCAGCGGCACAAGCGCTCGATGGATCCCTTTGCTAAACACTTCCATACACTCCAACAAGGTGGTACCAGGGTTCAGCGTCCAGAGACTAAGCCCCTCGAGGCAATGGCCGATGATGGAAGACACCTGAGAACCCATCTTGCGGTCAAGATCGGTGGGATCGGAGAGGTTCTCTCCGCCGGCGATGTGAGCGAGTATGTCGAGCATGGTGAGGATCCCTATGTAGTGTTTACGAACTGCTCCGGTTTGTTTGTCAGACTCCATGATCATTGAGCCTCCGGCTCCGATCCAGTGTCCTGGAGGTGCGGCTACGGGGAGCGAGGAGATGGAGTTTGCCACTAATGTGTTCATTGCGTGGGACAGTGTTGCCGTGTAAGGAACCTCGACTAGCCTTCGGTTTCTGGCCGTTAGATCTTTCGCCGTGATGTTGATCAAGCGGCTGTGATCCTCCTCTTTGCTCTTCTCGTGTTGCATTGCGAACTAGTGTGTGTGTGTGTGTGGGAAGTCTGTGAAAGTGAGTGTAACGTGTTGGTTCTCGAACGTTTTAAAGTGTTGTCGGATGTCTGGCTCGACTTTTGAAGTTTATGGATTAGGACAAGGATCTAGAAACCAACGTGGCCATTGATCCTTACTCGTGACATGCAACACCTGGCAATTCAGCAGGTCTCGATGAGATATTTTTCGTATTTAGCTGCATTCAACGGGGGGAAAAAAGGAACTGAGAAAAGTTGGGTCTCTTAGAGCTCGGCCCAGTTTAGTTTATAACATATTGGGCCTTAGCGCGCGGCCTAGTATGGTTAATGACTATAATACCCCCGACCTGTCTGTTTTGTTTTACTTTCTTAAGTTCAGTTATCTCTTCTTACCTCGCATCCGCGGAAGAAAGTGGATCCAAGAAGGCGGGAAAGAAAGCAGTGCTGCAGAAGAAGCGTGAAGACGACGGAGAGCAATGGAGGTGGCGCGATGGTTAGTATCTTCTCTTCCGTATTTCGTTCTCTTCTCTGTATTAGTCGAACGTGATCGCTCGTAATTTTTTGTGTCGAGTTTTGTTTGGTGATTCTGTGTTCCCATGATGCAATTGCTTCGATTTAGGGTTTTCTTTCGCATTTGATTAGATGTATAACTACGATTTTACATAATTTCTTAGAGTTCATATGTGGATTGATACCAAATTGCATGATCTTGAGAGTTTGTGCTTACGCATATTAGCTTATTGGTGTGTATTACTGGCGATGTGTAGTGAAGAGAATGGATTGGAGGAAACCACACACATTGTGGAATCAGTTTCATGGGATGATCTGGAGAGATACGCTGCTAGTAAAGCCGGTGGTTCTTCTGAAAGACACCACTCCTGGAGATCTCACCACCACCACGACTCTTCTAGAAAAGGTATCCGCACGCAAGAAGCTTCATTCTAAACTATGTGGTTTTTGATTTATTTATGTAGATAGATGGGTTAAAAACTTTTACTAATTGCATTGTAATAATGCTATCTGTTTAACTGAGCTTACAAGCATGATTATCTCTAATTTGCTTAGATGACGAATCACCTGGAGACTTGTACGAACTGTGGAGGCAAGAACAGAACATCATAGCTGCGAGACTAGACAAGGAGCTTAAATCCAGGTGGGAACTTGACGAACTGATTGAAGAACAGCTGAGCAGATACCAGTCGCATTACTTCAAGTCCATGGTTTCAACCTCCTTGAAGGATGTCTCTAACCTTCTCATGCCCACCTGGATACCCCCTCATGAGCTGGCTGCTGTGTCTTGGCTTGGAGACTGGCGTCCCACTTCCATTCTTGACATTCTCCGTATACTGGCTGCTCAGAACCCCAACTTCTCTCTCTCTGAGTCGAGTGAACGTGTGCTCTCTCAGTTTACCCGTGAGATTCGTATTGAGGAGGCTGTGATTGATGAGGAGTATGCAGAAATCCAGGCCACGTGTGTTCTCCACCTCCCCTTTTCACCGCTCTGCAATGCTCAGTCGGGTGAAGAAGCTCTAGGTTCTGTGCAGGAGCTGTTTGGAAACATCAATAAAGTCCTCTCAAAGGCACAACGACTCAGGTTTTGCTTTACTCTCTCCATCACAAGGAAAAGGAACGTTAGTGATGAACTAAAAGCAAAGGAATGTTAAATTGTCTTATAGTCCGGTTGAGTTAAGTGAAAGTTTTGAATAGCAGATAGGAGAGAGTATGAATCAAGCTATATGTGATGTGCAGGTATAAAGTGTTGGAACTGGTGATGAAGAAGCTGCTGAATCAAACAGATACAGCAGAGTTTGTGGTCGCATTTGCAGGGATTCAAGACGCCATACACCAGTTTGGAGAGCAGAAGAAGCTAAAAAAGCAGTACCCGACAGTTTCTCTGAAGGGATCAGGATCATCATCTAGTTGAGAGCTTACACATTTGAGAGTAAAACTAAAAGCTGCGATGCTGAATCTGCGTGCTGCTGATTTACATTCTTGGAAATTTTGTCTTCTTATCAACTCATATAGTCCATGCACAACAGTAGGAAACGGGAAACTAACCATGTGTTTGTATAGTCATTGATATAAAGTACTCAACTAGTGAAAGTATAAACAAAGTTACAAACAAGTTCCTCTTTTTGTTTGTTTGTTCCTTTAAATATGCAAATCAGCCTCATCTTTTTTTTTTCGACAGCACAAATCTGCGTCATCTATACATAGAGTTTTTCATATTTAAACAGGTTACACCAAAACATGTGATTTTTTTTTTGTTGTAGGCACAATCCATGACTAAGCTCTTCTCTTTATATCGCCTAAACATACTCTTTAATACATGGTTTACTTTAATGGGCCCAATCAAGACTAATAGCATTACGTAGCTGTTTAAATCATGTGGCCCATTGGTCCAATTGGGCTTTTTTACGCGCATCGGTTTTCATAGAATTATAAAATAATAAAATCCCCCTTGTCCATCGCTCTTATAAATACCGGGAGACTTAAAGCCCTGAGTCCTCAAACTGATACTTTTTCCCGAAGATATTTCTAAATCACTGAATCTTCGTTGAGATACAGACCAGGAAAATATGGTGTTGGCGGAGCTCGGAGGGCGTATTACACACGCTATACATCAGATGCGCAACGTGACAGTCATCGACGAGAAGGCTATGAATGAATGCTTGAACGAGATCACTCGTGCTCTGCTTCAGTCTGATGTTTCGTTTTCCCTTGTCAAGGAGATGCAGACCAATATTAAGAAGATCGTCAACCTCCAGCATCTAGCTGCCGGCCACAACAAGCGCCGGATCATCGAGCAGGTTTGTTTTTTACCCTAGATTCTCCAGTTCTATATCATGGATCCATGTTTTTTTTTTTTGTAATTTTATCTCTCTTGATTCTTTTCTCTTTCTCAGGCTATTTTCGGTGAACTATGTAAGATGCTTGATCCGGGAAAGCCTGCCTTTGCCCCCAAAAAGGCCAAACCTAGTATTGTTATGTTTGTCGGATTACAAGGTGAGGTGGTCTTTGTAAGATGCTGTTCTTTTTTTTGTCCGTGGTTGATTTGAGATTTGCTTGTAAATGGTCTTCACTGTTAAAGCTTTTAGGTGCTGGAAAAACCACCACGTGTACAAAGTATGCTTATTATCATCAGAAGAAAGGGTACAAACCAGGTCTAGTGTGTGCGGATACTTACAGGGCGGGCGCTTTTGACCAGCTGAAACAGAATGCCACTAAGGCTAAGATCCCCTTTTATGGAAGGTACCCTTTTTGTTGAGTTTATGAGATCCCTTGTTTGTGCCTTCTTGGATGGATTATGAGCTCATGAAATGTGGTGTGATTCTTTGCAGCTACACTGAATCCGATCCTGTGAAAATTGCTGTTGAGGGAGTTGATAGGTTCAAAAAAGAAAAATGTGATCTTATTATTGTTGATACCAGTGGTCGCCATAAACAAGAAGCTTCTCTCTTTGAAGAGATGCGTCAAGTTGCGGAAGCAACGGTCTGCTCTCTTAATTTTTTTCTTTTTTTTGTTTGAAGTCTTTATGTTTTTCTTCTTTTTTTTGTTGTTGGCTTCCAGCGCTGATCTTGTTTTTTTTCTTTTGTCGCTTTGCAGAAACCCGATCTTGTTATATTTGTTATGGATAGCAGTATTGGTCAAGCTGCGTTTGATCAAGCTCAAGCATTTAAGCAAAGTGTTGCTGTGGGAGCTGTGATTATTACTAAGATGGATGGCCATGCCAAGGGTGGTGGTGCTCTTAGCGCGTAAGTCACCGTCCTATGTAATTTAAATGGTCGATATGACTCTCTTTTGAGCTTTCGACAAGTGATTTTGATCTAAACTTTTTATCTTATTAGTGTCGCAGCTACAAAAAGCCCTGTGATATTCATTGGAACAGGAGAGCATATGAATCAGTTTGAAGTCTTTGACGTCAAACCATTTGTCAGACGTCTCTTAGGTAAATTTCATGGCATTGATGGAGGAGTAATCAAAGACTCTTCGTGGGTTGTTGACTCAGAATTTTGATAGTATTGTTTATGTACAACAGGAATGGGTGATTTGTCTGGATTGGTAGATAAACTACAAGACGTTGTACCTAAAGATCAACAGGCTGAATATTTGGAAAAGATCTCAAAGGGTAACTTTTCAATGAGAATGATGTACGACCAGTACCAGAGTTGTCTCAACTCCGGGCCACTTAACCAGGTGACATTTTCTTGTCAAATAATACTCTGAGCATTACGCTGTGCTGATGGTAACACAAAGTGAGGTCTTTGCTGTGCAGTTTTACTCAATGCTGCCTGGAATGAGTGCCCAAATGATGCCGGAAGGAGAAAGCGAGTCGAAGATTAAGCGATACATGACAGTGATGGATTCTATGACAAATGAAGGTGAGAACTATGTGTTATTTCAGTTACAAAAAAAAAAAAAAAAACTATGTGTTATTTGGTGTGTAATTGTAGAGTAGAGTTAATAATAGTGTTTTAACAAAAAATGGGTGATGTTGCAGAGCTGGATAGCTCAAACCTAAAGGCCTTTAACGAGTCAAGGATAATACGGATAGCGAGAGGGTCAGGGAGGATTGTAAGAGACGTGATGGAGGTGTTGGAACAGTACAAGAGGATGACAAAGTTATTTAGCAACGTGAAAGGACTCAAGATGCTAAAGAATGGAGATATGAGCTCAAACAAGAGCGCGCAGCAGCTGATGAGCAAAGTCATGTCGCCTCAGATGCTACAGCAGTTTGGTGGTATGGGTGGTCTGCAGAATCTGATGTCGCAGATGGGAGCAAATATTTGATTGCACAGCCAATTAACTAGACCTTCTTTTTGCTTTTTCCTATTTTCTACTTTTTTTTAATTACAGTAGTACAAACAAATGTTACTCATCTGATTATTTAAGGTATTCACTAGATTTTGACCCGCCTTTTAGAAGGCGGGTATATTTTTGTTTTAGTTTTTTTATTATTTTAATAAATTTAATATTTAGATACAACCACAAAACTATAATCATAATTTAAAATAAGTTTGGGCTACAAAAGTTTTGTACAAAAACCCGTGAAAACTTAAAATACATGAGATATTTAAAATATTTTTAGGGTTTTAAACATAAGTAATTTAAGTTAAATTAGGGTACTTTTCATGTACTATAAAATCTATATGTCATTTGATGTTTTCATTTTTGAATTTTTAAAACTATAAGGTATATTTTAGTTTATAGAATTTTATATGATTTGAACGGATAGAAAAAGCCAAACTAAACCCATAGAAATATGAACTGAAACAAAATTTACAAATATATAAATGAGATTTAAATCACTACTTCCAAAAATTTGAAACCTGAATAGACTTAAACCAAAATCTCATCACATAATTAAACTTCATATTTCATTAATAATAAATATTGCAATATCACCAGCTTAAAAGATTTGGGAATCAACTATATATTTAAGCGGATAAAAAAAAGAATGATCATGTTTTAATAACACAAACAATATTTTGATACATGCTTGAAAGCGCATGATATTTTATGATGTAAAATTTTATTAATAATTTTACAATTTTTTTGTTAAATGGTAAGGATTTTGAGCTATTTAAAATATTTGTGTCTTTAAATCAGCAGTCTTAAATCCAGTTCGGATATGTGGTTGAACCTATAAATCCCGTGATTCGATATGTAATCCGGTTTGAGTTTCAAAAAATATCCATCAATTAAAAACTTTATAAAAACCACAAAACAGTTAAAACCAGAGGGTAGAGAGTGGATGTTGAACCTATGGGTGATCGATATATAATTCAATTTTATATAAATTTTTGTTTAAAATTAAAAATTTAGTTTCAATGTTTGAATTAGATATTTAAATAATTATTAGTTTTGATATTATTGTATCTTCTTATTATATTTCGTAACTCTAACTTGTTATAAAAATTATTTAAAATATATTTTATGTGAAATGAAAAATAAACAATTTAAATTTTAAAAATTTACTATATTTTAAGCATTTTTTCTTTTATTTTTGATATTGATATATTTATATCATTTTACAAAAATAGATATAAATATTACTGATTCGTCATTTCTATTAATTTAGAAACATGACATATTGATATATATTTGATCTAATATTTTAATACAATTACTAAAACTTCTTACTAATTACTTAAAAGTATTTTGAATAAATATGATTACAAAAAAAACACAAATAGAACTAAAACACACATAATATGAATTTTTTTTTCTAACTTAAATGAGCCATAGATTGCTTCGTTGACTCTTAACCCTTTCATATCTATTTCTCAGAGACACACATGATCAAAGTCTTAGAGACAGCTTTTCTCAGTTGGGATAAACCTTTACCAATACTGTGAGAGTCTGAGAAAAACGTGTCCCAACATCTTCTTCTCATTCTCCTCTCGCTTTTCTTCATAGTTTTTCCTAATCTCATTTCTGTCGCTCCAATTATCCAAAAATTCAAAGAACCCCACAGTTTTACAATTCTGCTGAGCTGACGACGATGACTTGTCGACCAAGCCAATATTGTGATCTCGTCGAGCTGTCCACGTGGCCATAAAACTCGACGCCGCCTACATGCACGGCTCAGTCGCCGCCGCCCTCTCCGTCCTCCAACACTCCTCTTGCCTTGAAAACGTCATCTTCTGCTTCGTAGCCTCTGCTTTCACCGATCTCTTCCCACCAGATGCGTCCGCCACGTTGTGTATATCCGAAAATAAAAGCATTCACCTATATTCATAACCGTGTAACTGTATATTACGTAATTAACAAAACAGGATCCGAGAATTTTGGAAAAAAAAACGAAAGTTACAAAATTATTCTATTAAAGTGATTACATGATATCTATATAATAATTTAAATGCAGTTATATTTTAAATTGGATACAACCAAATATCAATAGGTCATGCTGCAAAATTAATAGAATAGATTTAGAGTCTAAACAAAGTATAAGACATCAACGAATTATCGATGTATTTTAATTTGTGTATTTAACTATAAAATAATTTTGATAAATTATCAAAATTAGATATATAAAATAAGTTAAACCAACTTATGAATTATAACAACATTTTTAATTTAATATATATATACTATTGGTTAATTTAATAAATTTAAACTAATTGAAGTCGATTTAAACGGTTTTGGAACAGTTTGAACCAATTGAAGTAGTATAAAACTATAAATGAAAATTGTTTATGTTAGAAACAATTTAAATCAACT